>NC_060157.1:5050009-5194827 GCF_021292245.1 Micropterus dolomieu
TATATATATATATATATATATATATATATATATATATATATATATATATATATATACACATACATACATACATACATATATATATATATATATATATATATATAAAGAGATTAAAAGAGGACAATATGTTCACAGTTTTCACAGCCTTTTTGTTGCTGGATTTAGTTATTAAATTGATATAATGTACAAAAAGTACTCGTTTTCTTTTTCCTTGACTTTTATAAAAGCAAAATACCACATTCTCCCACATCAAAATCTTTCTAATATGGTAAATGATGAATCTGCTGAATTTAAGTCAAAGAAAAAATGCTGAATTTTGTATGCCTGCCAAGAATTGCATGAAAATGCATTAAAGTTTTGCTTTTAAACGCTATACTATTCTTTGTGGGGTTCATCAATAGCGATAAATGATCTGCATATATTTAATAAATGTTATATATATTTAATAAATGTTAACAATCGTTAACAGCGCTGCAATCAGAAACGATTTTGAAATGGGTCGCCAAATTTACTTAGGCGGCTGTTAATCTACCTGGGCGGCCTGCCCAAGTAAAGCCTGTGTGTGGGAAACATTGCATTAGACACACACACACACACACACACACTTTATACATTTGACAGTTATTTATGACGTTACGGTATTTATTTAATCATATGAAAGGACAAAAAAAATTAAGTCCTTTGTAAACAAAATTCAATACTTTTAAGGCCTTATTTTGAGACTATTAAATTCAATACTTTTTAAAATACTTTTAAGACCTAAGGGTACCCTGTTTAAACCTGCAGTGCGGAACTTTTGTCTCCCCTTGTGGCAGAGAGAGTAATTACATCAATGTGTGTTAATGATGAATGCCTACAGGTGAGCTCACTCCAGGATAGTGTTTATAAATAGTTACAAAGCTATAGAGAAATTTCCACAGATCTAGAGTAAAGAAACTCCAAATGTTTTACAAATACCAACCTCTCCAACTAATGCGACATCTGTGCCTGCCCTACGTCCCTTCTCTTCTCTCAGCACTTTCCAACACAGTAAAGCTACCAATGGTTATCAGTGTTTATCCTCACCGTCATTCGCTGTCTTTTTTTCACCACAGTCCTTTCTTTGAGGAGTGGAGCATGTGTAGCACGTGGACCATCAGAAACATTTCTTGGACATTTCTTAGGTTTTTCTGCCATAGGCTCCACCACACTCCTAATTGCTTTAGCCTACTCCAACACCATGGTTGCTCCAGAGACATGTAGAGACAGAGTTGTATAATCTCCGTTCAATTTCAGTTCAAGTGGCTTTATTGGCATAACTGCAAATACATAAATTCTACTGGGGTTGCAGTGAAATGAAGGTATTCTTAATGCAATAGCATTGCATTCATATATACAGGTAGCCGTGCAGCCTCTGTGATGTAGGGAGTAGATTTGAAGTCATTAACAGGTCAAGAGACTGTCTTAACCTAAACAAATCTTAACAGTTAGACAGCAGATCAGAAAGCACTTAGATTATTTTTGAAGTGGCCATATGCAATGGTTTTGAAAGATACTAGCCACTTTCAGCGTTTTTTTATGCACATTTTGAAGTATTGCATTAGAAAAGGTTGATGGAAATGGCAAAATACGAAAAAATCTCCTTAAATACTCAAAAAAGGTATTGACACTCACTTAAAATTCACATGACAGTTGGATGGAAACATGGCTAATGAAAAACGATGTGTTATAAGGTCATCATGTATAAGTAAATCTGTCGAATTTTTGTTTTAGAAAATATCTGTCTTGATTGCTGAATATGGGACTCGTGTTTTAAGATTATTTTTGGAGCTTTTATCAATAATCATAAACTTTATAACATTCCACTTATCAAACCCAGAGTTTACAAAGTGCTAAACTGCTTTGCTCAAATTTTAAACAGCAGTTAATGAAGTGACAACTCTCACCCTCCAAAAAATTTCTAACTGGCAGCCTTGAAGTTTCCTCTAATGCTTTAAAGCTGCAGCTGTTCCAAGTCCAACACATAGGGAAACAAAAACAACTGCACGACACAAAACACAGAACTGTAGTTGTGATAAATGAAAACTGAATGAAAACATGAAAAATGTCAGGGCATGCATCGATAAGAGAAACTCATTTTGTGACATTAGCGTTGCCAGTTTGAATTCTGGGGCCCATACAAACTGAAAAACAAATGATAAGTGGTGATACTGCAACAGGAAATACAAAAACCAAAAACTAAAAGTAGAAAGTCAGCACAATGAAAATGAATGAAAGTAAGCAAAAATTCATTAAAAAGTATTTTCACTCTGAGCAGCTACCACTGAGGTGCTCTTGAGCAAAAAACATTTACGTGGGTTGATGCGATTATGGTTAGCGCCCAGTGTGAATGTGCGGCATACTTTGGTGGGCTGGAACTCATAAATGTTCTTGTGTAATAAACCAAGCTCCTGATGATGAATGACGTTGCAGTGGTGATGAAAGGGGTTATTCTTGGTCATAGACCTGCAGGGCTCAATGTTGAGTTCATCAGCAGCCTCTACATGGGAAATTCAGTTTTTCTTATTTCCTCCAGTTTTTCCCCTTTTTTGCTAAAGCTATTTTCATGTCGGCTTGGTTCTTTGTTCTTTGCACTTGTCTGTACTTAGAAGACATTTTCAAAAGTAAAAATATTTGTTAGCCACTTATTGTCAGGATGCTATATATGCAAAATACTGCATTTACTTTAGAGAATAAAATGACTCTACTGCTCCTTTGATTGTAAGTCAGGATGGAGAATGTGTATCTTTAAACATGACTCTTTATTCTATACTAATCCAAATGTGAGTATGTAGTCTGAAAATATGAAAAGGGCTCTGCTGGCGGGTCAGTGGCATGTACCAGTCTGAAGGAATGTATGTGAGGAAAGCCAAAAACATGCGGCTCACAACAATGCAAAGTGGGGTTTTAAAGAATTCTACTGCAAACATCTGAGTCATAATTTAAAACAGTCTGTGTGAAAATACCTAAATGCTGGGTGTGCAGACTGAGCAGTCTGTGCAAAATTAATGTTAAGACTCCCATCCTCTCTAAAGGAGTTGGTATACTGCAGCTTTGACAGCATATATTAAATATCATCTTGAAGTTAACCCAGTTTGGTATGAGTAATGACAAAGTAGCCTATAATGTAAATGTAGCCTGTAATTTACATGTATAGTAGGTACCTTATTGGTTAACATAGAGTCAGTCAACGCCAGAATCAAATTGGAGTCATCTACAGTATGTCACTTTAGACTGCTTTCACACAAAATATGTAATTTTCTGTGCTGAGAAACTGCTTTCCTTTTATGAATTTTAAGAAAAGTCAAACATGCACGTTGTTTCCAAAACTGATCCATCATTTTAGGTTACCTGCTGCTGAGTTGTTGTATCTGATTCCATAACTTAACTTGCTCTAAATATATATGTTGTAGATAGTAGACTGTTTATAAATATTTTAAGAATGCAACTAATCATTATCACTACTATCATTCCATCAAACATGTTTTAAGTAACTATGTTTCATCTTAAATATGCAATAAGCTGTATTTTTTTTACATTATAACATTAATGTTGAACACGACGCCCCCGATACAGGGGGCAGCACACGATTTTCGAACAAAATGCAAATAGGAAATCCATGGACTATCTTAGTATTTTGTCACCCTATGCATGTTCCACACCTCTGTGAAGCTAGGAGGCTCAGCTAGAAGCTCAAACCAAACATTTTTATCCACATCAAACACCAAGCATCTAAATGAACTTATATCACAGCATAAATCGCTCTGTAATCACTGTACATGGCTGTAGTTATTGCCATCCAGATATATCTCATCTCATCCTACACCGCAGTCCGATCACTCTAAAGAAAGCCAAGATAATCCATCCACCTCACAGGTGTGGCATATTAAGATGCTGATCAGACAGCATGGATATTGCACAGGTGTACCTTAGGCTGGCCACCTGTATTGCCTCCTTGAATTGTAAGAATGACAACACACAACTACAGTACATCTATCTTTCTCCATTCTTGAAGAATGAACTCTTTCGGATCCTAGACGCTGGATTGAGAATGAAGTTCAACTCCACAACCCCACAAGTGTGCAGCACACATGCAACCCCACACAAGAATACTGCCACCACCATGCTTTACTGTTGGTAATGTACATTTTTCATTGTACTCCTCACCCTTGCAACGCCATACAGTTTGGAACCCATCAGAGCCAAAAAAATATATATCCTTGTGTCATCACTCCAAAGTATAGAGTCCCAATAGTCTTCGCCTTTGCCAATATGGGCCCTGGCAAATTCTAGACAGGTTGTTTTTGTGCATTAAGGTATGATATCATGGGAAACACTAACAGCACTACAACACTAACTAACTGTGCTGAAATTGCATGCAGATTTTCTTCAACTTCTCTCATCACAAAACGTTTTTGACTAGGTGTTAACTCGTTTATTGCCTGGGCGTGTCAGCGAGCTTCCCACAAGTACATCCTTTTCAAATATTTTGATCCCTTTTGCAACAGTACTTAAACTTATTGGCAATGCTTTACTAATTTTTTTATAACCTTGACTATTTTTGTGCAAAGAAATTACTTTCTTTCTCAGGTCTTGTGACATTCATTTTCCATGTGTTGCCAGTTTGTCAGCACTGAATGGGAGTGTCTTTTCTCTCTTAAATACCACTCATAATTGTTAATTATTCTGTGGTCACCTGTGTGATGATTGATTGGACTCAACTGTTGGTGGATTCCTGTTAATTACAATTGCATGAGGTTTTTCTCCCAAGAGATTTATTGGGGTGCACACATTTTTGCATCATGATCTTAAATGATTTTGTCCAATTTTGCCTTTGTACTGATTAATCTAATTTGAAACCAATAAACTGTCACATTCAGCCTGATCGGTCCTGTTTAGGTCTCTGTGAGTTTTGTTCATTGGTCTGTTTGGTATCTGTTATTTAGTATGTGTTTTTGGTCCATCTCTTGTGTTATACTGTTTCGCCTTGTTTATTCTTGTGAGAATGGTTGTGTTCGTTCTTATTCTGTTTTCTTGTCCTACTACTTAGTCCTGCGTTTTAGTTCTGTGTCTCAGTCATGTGTTAGTGTTTACTCCTGGTCTGTGTACTTCGGTGTTTGTTGTTTTGCCCATGTCTGCTCTGAGTTCTGTTTATCTTAGCTTCAGTCTGTGTTCCTTGTTGGTGTTAGTTTATCTGTGATCTGTTTGCTGGTGTCTGTTCCCCCAGTAATTCCTCTGCCTGCTTGTCCACTAAATACTTTGAGTTCCAGTTAATATATGGTCTTGTGTTTTGCATCTGTAAGTGCCTCTCTGTTCCCCCCTGCTGTCTCTCTGCCTGCCTGCCTACCTACCTCGTTAGCCTTGATCCCTGTCACCTGTGTTACTCCCGCCCTGCTCGTTAGTCCGTGTGTGTGTGTGTGTGTGTGTGTGTGTGTGTGTGTGTATATATATATATATATATATATATATATATGCCTGGTGTTTCTGTTCAGTCTCTGTTCGGTCTGTTTTAGTGGTTGTAGCTTGTGCTGTCTTGTCCTGCTACCTGTATGTTCCCTGTGAGTTCTTTGGATTACACCTGTTCTTGGATTTCCCTGGTGGATTACCTGGTTTGTTTGGACCATTATTTTGGACTCTCGCTTCTTCTGTGCTCACCCACAAATACTGACATAAAACATATTGCACAAACATCTTTATTGTATATTAATTTAATGCTTCTGATGATATCTGTCGGGATTCTCATAAGTGCTGTGCACTGTAAATGTCTTGCAGTGCCAAGAATCAACAGCTGACTCTGCAGCTTCACACAACCTTTAGTCTCTTAGTTCATTGTTTTAATTATCTGAATGTACATAGTCACTCAGCCTTTTTCAATATCCCCCCATACAAAACCATAGGAAGCTGTTTCCAGGAAACAAGCTCAGACAATCCTACATTAGCATTTTAAAACTTTTAAATGTTTGGGGTTAGTTAACAATTGGCCCCATCGCTAAACCACGCCCCAAAAACACAGTTGGCCAATCACAGTGCACTATGGGACTCGCTCTTACTGAGGTCCGACACTTTCATGGCTGCGCTCCATTGACTCGTATGGAAAAGGAGTCATTTTCTAGCTTTTTCTGCTGTATTTTTCCAAGATATGGTCAAACGCTGTTCCTGGGTCACTTGTAATAGTTACAGCCAGTAACCAGAGAGGTTGAAAGGAGAAGTTAGATTTATTACCTTTGCAAAACCAAAAAAAAATTCAGAAAAATTTAGACTGTGGACTGTTCCCAATGTAATGTTAGTTAACTAACGCTAGCTAACTTGCTACTGAATGTAACGTTATATAGCCCTACTGTTCTGCTTTTTAATGATTGTAATAGTGAATAGAGACCTACCCAGCTGTACAGGAACAGTGTTAATCCTTAATATTGTTGTCCTTTGTCTCAATCGTCAGGTGATGCGGTGGTTCAGTTTTACTCTGTGATTGGTAGGCTTTGGCTTCTATTATTTTTTTGACGTTAGTTTGACAGCCTGAATACAAGCTTCAAATGCATTTGGATAATTTTTCTTCTTGGATACTTGTAACTATATCTGTACGATATTTTGTGAATGGGAAATATACACAGAAGTACCATTAGATGTGATATAATGGATACTGGATATTTAAGATAGCTCAGTTTCTCTGTCTCACCATCACCAACCAAAACCTTCTTTTGGTTTGGATTTTCACTATACAACACTTAGCACTGCTATCACTACTGGTTTACAGACACATTTTGCCACTGTTACAAATAAAATATTTGGTTAAAATACTTTATACCATATGTGGTCATTTGCGGTTGCCACTTGTCACCACTGTTGAGCCTGGGCTATGACAAAATGATTTGAACCAAGAAACTCATGTTCACACAATCCTGAGATGGAATCCCTGAGGAGCCTCTATTTTGTCACGTCCTGCCTAGAGGAAAGGCATTAAAGAGACCACATGTAATTTTAAACATTTACTTTAACTCAGACAGAGACAACTGTAATCTATAAATATTTGGTGTTATATCTTTTTGAAGTCTGGGTACATTCTAAAATTGTCAGCATGCTTCAGGGAAGCAGAGTGTTAATTATTCCCTTCCACAGTCAGATTTTCCCAGACAGCACAGGGATCTGAATCTTTAACCTTTAACCTGTTACTAGGCAGAGTGGTACAGTTTGACAGGGGGTTGACTCAACTTAAGCTCATGCGGCTGATGCGGTTGCTAAAGTAAAACTACTCTTCAAAATGTATAACTAAACAGCTCAGCAGAGGCTTGTAATTTAAAGCTATTGGTGAGCTACCACTTCCTGTATGTACATCTCTAAACTCCTAATCATATGTATGTGACTTCTGTGAATTGAAAAATGCCAGCAGGCACCATGACTGACTCAAAAGTATGATAATCCATAGCATTTAATTTTATTTCCCAACCATACACTCTAATATATGGTGAAAATGTCAGTAGCATTTTACTGTTTACAACCCCACAATTTGAATGATTTATTTTTTTTTCTGTTGCCATTTTCACATTTTTTCACCCCTGTTCTGTGGCTGTGTTATAAAAGATTGATTAACCAGCAGATAGGGTTAACCTCCTCTGTGTTGCTGGAGTCTCCGCGTGTATGTCTGGTCGGAAAACTGCAAAAAATAAAATTGCATATTTTCTGGGAGGGGCGCTATTTTAAAATATGCTCATATGGGTTGTATTTGGAGGTTGGTTAAAACAACCTATATGGTCATTTAGATTGGAGGACTTGTTGATATTAATGGATAAAGGAAAGTATCCGGGTCACCTGTTTAATTCAGCCTTAAGATGTTTGACACAAAAAGTCTAATTGTGATATATTTGAATACACAAGTTATATATAAAAATGAGCAGCTGTGTCTCCTTTCAGGCACAGGATGAGGGCCACAATTTGACCCCAGGACCTTCTATGGATCATAACTCTAACCACTGAGTCACTGATCTACTCATCATAAAAGACGACTCATATAGTCCTTATCATGACACCCCATGGCCCACAGGTTACTTTCCCATAATGCATCTCTACTTTATCTCCAATCCGTTTCCGCTTGCTTCCTGGATATGAGCATGTCTAAGTCTAAGGAAAAGCATGGGAGTTTCCTGATTTCCTGAGACTTGAAAATGAAAAAGAAGTAAATGATGCTGCTTTGGAAGAGAGGGCGAGATGAGACAAGGTGAGTGGAGAAAATGGAGTGAAGAGAAGATATTTAAAACCTGAAAACAGAAATGGAAGAGATGCAAACAAAAGATTTTTAATATTTCTGTGAAGGTGGCAGAATAGAGGAAGAGAATACTAGCGTGAGAGTCAGTTAATGAAAGACAGAAAATGACAGGGGTGAGGAGAAAAAGAGGACAACAGGACGTAAGAGATGAGAGACAAAAACAAGTATTCGTCTAGAGAACAGAGGCGTTGTGTTCAGTGGGAAAGGTCGTATATTGTCCTGCGGTGCTGTAGTGCATTAATTACAGGAAAAGAAATGATAAGCTCTGCTGCAGGGCTATGAATAGACAGACAGAGAGACAGACAGATAGCTGACAGTGCAACCGGATGCTGACTGTCTCTTGGTTACTCACAGTTTAAGATGAAGTTAGAAAGCGAGTCGGGGTTTGTTCCATTTTGTAGTTTGGCGATTACACCTGACACAGTTACACCGGAACTGACAGGACAAACAATTTACTCATTTGTTAAATTTTGCCCCCATAATTTCTCAACTACCTATATTTTGAAGAATGATATCCAGGTAAATATTCTTTTTAAATGTAAACACAAAGATAAAGCTAGATACAACTGTTTGAATGGCAAGTTAATTTCTTATAATTACATAAACAAGACAGAACCATTCCCTGATCTTAATCTGTATTTGTTACAGCCTTGGAGAGTCTGAGTGACAGGTTTTAAAACAAGCTGGTAAGTTTTCTTATTGTCGCTCTGTCTCCAAGGGGGAACAATAAATGATATTGTTTATCAGCTTTTACAACAGTTTGGAAAAACAGTCCAATTTTCACACTTCATATTTATGAAATTATTCAATCAGAGTTTGGAGTGACTTTCATACACTCCAGGACCCTGAAACCAACTTAAAGGTTTGTATAAACCTCCAGTTCAAGGGGAATTTAGGAAAAACATTTCTTCTCAATAACGCCCATGTATTTTTGGATCATAAAACATCACACATAAACACATAAATGACCATGCAGACATCTAACACAAGCAAAACAGACTTATTTTCTCATTGAGCAGCATCTCTTGAATTGTACAGTGGGTTTTGAGTGAGTTTCATGGGGTCGTGAAACTCCTCTTGGAGCCCACTCAGCAAGCCAAGACTTGAAGTGAAAAAAGCATAATTACCAAAATAGAAAATAACAAGGTTTATTCACGCAGTGTCAGCAGAGTGGAACATTGAAAACTGGAAGAAAAAAAGCCCAGAGGTCTCAAAAATAAACTTTATGTAATTTAATGTAGCTTTGTGTTATAGGTCCTCCACTGTCATCAAGACACCCAAAAGACTGGCTCTGTACTTTTTCCAGTTTTTCCAAATTATAAGGCAGTTCACACCAAATTGTGCATTTTCTGGTTTATTTTATTACCAAATAGGCATCTTACCATTTTTAGCAATGCTAACGGCATGGTTCTAGGGATGGTACTGTTGGTCTGTCAGACAGTCCACCACTTTTTTATTTGTCCCATTAGCCTCAGCTGTACTTTGTTTTTGTGCTTGTTTGCAAATGTTAGCATGCTAGCACACTAAACTAATGTGTTTTGGTTATTGGTTACAGAGATAGCCCTAGCTCCACACTCTTTTGCAAAGCATCACAGGTGCTGTCTTTACCTACAGTTTAATATGGCCACATTCATTTAGAACTGCCAACACTTACATCATAGGTGTCTGGTTACTAAAAGTTGTTGTCTGAAGCTTAAAAAAGTGAAATGATACAAAAAATCTTCTAGTATTTTTTCCTGCTTCATGAGAGCTCATGAAGGCTTGTTAAATCCCATTTTTAAAGGTCAAAGGTCATACAAATTATCTGTGTTTTTGGTAGTATGTGTTTGCTGTTTCTTTTGTGTAGCTTGTGCATTACGCAACTGTGTGTATGTGTGTGTTTTTAAGTAGGTGATAGAGGTGGGGGATTCCCGCAGCGACCCGGGTTAACGGTGTGCATGTGTGTGTGTCTCCCATCCATCATCACACACACTTCCCTCCTTCAGCGCATTCGAAAATAGAACAGTGTGTGAACATGACCTCTCCCACACATAAACACACACGCACACACACTAGTAAACACACCCATTACGATGCCATTGTGTCTTGGTTTCTTGTCCAGAATGCGGGTGCATGTTTGTTTGTGTTTGTGTGGGATTGCGTGAGTGTGGGTGTTTGTGTGCGAGTGTGTGTAAGTGTGTGTATTATCAGGAGCTGTAAGGAAAAATGTCCCCTCGCCATGTCCTTCCTCCTTCTTTCTCTCTCTGTCTCTCTTTTCTTTCTCGCCACAAAGTCTGGAGTCTCTGCCAAATTTCCTTTGTGGCAAAGGTGTGGTGCCACGACACTGTCTCTCCCTCTCCCTCTCACACACACACACACACACACACACACACACACACACACACACACACACACACACACACACACACACACACACACACACACACCTCCTCCTTTTTTAGTAATAGAAACATCCACACATTGGACAGAACATTAGGTGATAATGAACTCCATGGTGTCCTAATGTATGAACACAACAGATGAGGTGAGAAACGCCTGGTGATGTGGTGTTAACTCTGCTGAGTCCATTATTTCCTAGGGCACCTCTTCTTACATTATTAACTTACTAAACTTGGAGTTTGGAGGGAAATATGGAAACAAGTATTGAATGGATTTCCATGCATTTTATACAGAGATTCATGTTTCCAGGGGCTGAAACCTGAAGCTACAGCGCAGGTTGCCACATTCACCTGAGAACCAGTTTGGTCTCCGTACATGCACAACGGTACAAATTTCAAGAAATTGCTCCATCATGCAAGCCCCTCTAAAACCACAAATTTCACAAGAATGGTGTCAATTTTGTCATCGCACTGATGGAAAGAAAACGAATGGGAATATTTTCTAAAAGGCTGAACTATTCCTTTAAACATCCACAGCTGAGTATGTGCATGCAATGATCAGATCTGAGTGAGTGTAGATCTTCAAGGTTAACTAGTCTTCTACCTCATATTGTTGCATTTAAATGTATTGATTGCTAGTTTGATGCCCTATTTCATCCATTTACCTTTTTTAAAACATATCTTTAGATTTAGTAGCAAATTTTGTCTATCTTGGTGTGCTTTTTTAAAATAAGATTTCTGCTTTTATTGTCCATGCACAACTCTCGCACTAATTTATACTAATTTCATAGTATAAAATCTGATAACATAATGTGCTATGTATATATATATATATATATATATATATATATATATATATCATAGTGATCCATATCAGCCTAAAGAAAAGCTAAAATCAGGACATTAGGAATAGAAATGTACTGTCCTTGATACACTTACTGTATTAATCACCATAAACAATAACATAAAGGCATAAAGACGCAGCAAGTACACACACACGTACGGGAAGCCTGGGACAGCAGTGGTAAGTAGGAGTAGTTCCTGGTGGGTCTACCAGGAGGCTCTGAGACGCCGCAGCAGGCTCCCCTGGAGCTGGGCGTGGGGAGGAAAGTGAATGTGTGTGTGTAGGGGGTCATTATATTGTGGTGGAGGGAGGTGGTAGGGGGGCATGTCCTTGGCAGACAGACAAACACAACACATACAATATTCATCTTAAGAGGTCATTTAGTTGAGGGATGAGTTTGAAAATAATATCTGACTTTAAAGCAACTAAATGTTTTTCCGTTCGAATTACTTAGACACAGCTACTCTGTTCAGGACACAGTATTTGTATCTGTATTATTTACTGAGACTGAAAAACATGCAATAATAAATTATTACAACAATACAGAACATTTAATCCAATGAGCTGTCAAAATCTAAGAAATTTTTCATCATGCCCATATGTGTTAATGTTGCTTCTAATCTTCTGGGATTCATTTTCCCACATCTCAAAGTAGCTTGTGAATGAAAACTGTTCTGTGGCTGTCATGCTTTCAGATTCTCTGACCAGCACATTAAAGCACCACGCGAATCTGTTTCCCCTGTACAATAATAATTGATGGATTATTGAGATGATTCTTGATCAACATTTCAACTCATGTCTTTGCCTCAGTTAGTCACAGCTAGAGAGAATGTGCACCTAAATGTAACAATTAATCAATAACATCATTGCTCATTAACTTTCTGTTGATTGATACATGATTAATCAAACACTTTTTATATCACTACATCCAACTACTTGCCTATATTTGACAATCTAAGTCCCTGTGCATTTTAAGTGCAATTCCTTTTCTTGTACAAGCAACTGGTTGCTGCTGCATCAATCAAACCTGGAACTTTACAGTTGGGGTATACTACGCCCGAACCTCGTCAACACCACCACCTACCCCCAATCCAGCCACTGATTGCTTCTCTCTCTCTCACTTGTTGTTAAACTCAGCCACTAATCGCTTTGGTTGGGACTGTGGTAGACTGTGTTACCACTGTCCTGACCCTCAAATACACACACACTCTAAGGCCGAACTAACACGTATAGAAACACATACTATATATATATGTGTATTCATATTTTGTCTTTGTGTGCAAACGTAATTACACATGTGTCTTTTTAATGTGTGTGCTGCTTTCGTGTGTGTGTGTTGGAGTGTGTATCTGTGCATTTATGTATGCAAGTGTGTGAATATGTGTGTGCTACAGTTTGCATGCGTGTGTGTCTTGAATGTGTGTATTCGTGTGTGTGAGAAGCTCCATTCTCAGTTGGACAGAAACAATGGAACCACTCTGATTACATCTCCCTGTACAGGCGGACAGGGTGTGTGTGTGTGTGTGTGTGTGTGTGTGTGTGTGTAGGACTTCAGGGGGGAGGAAAGGGTGGCGGTTGGTGGAGGAGGAAAGAGGGGGAGGCAACGTTTTGACCTGCCCCCTCCCTCCTTTGCTCTGTCTCCCACACACAATCATCCCTTCCTTTCGAGCCAGCCTGGCGTCTCATTGGTTAAATTCTCAGCTATATATTTATGTGATTGGTCAGGGCGGAGTATATATACTCAGCATGGGTCGGTTAACTCTGGCCACAAGTTTCAAAACTTTCAAACTGGGCAGACAGACAGAGAGACAGTGAGTCGGACGGCCTAAGTGAAGGAGGGGAATCAAGCTTTGGACAAACCGCTGCACCGCACACTCCAAACAAGAACTGTTGTCTTTTGAGAAAAAAAGGAGTGAAGAAAAGAAAGAGGCAGAGTCATTGTGGATCACTTTCAGGGGGAATATCCTGCACCACAACTTGTTTGTTTTCTCTTTCTTTCTCGTCTTCCCCCTCCTCTCAGATCTCGATGCTTTGCTTTGGGATTTGTGCTCCAAATCCATCAAATTCCTCTCTTGATATTTCCCTTTGTCATCTGAACCACTTTGATTTACACATTTCTTCCAGAACTTTGCAACCCATCAAACTGAGACAGACGTTTGCAGAATTTAACTTGGACTAAAAGTTGAATCCACAGCCGGTTCTGGAATGAATTTAACTGAGCCCAGCTTGTCTAGAGAGACTCTTCTGCATGCCAGCCGGGTGTCTCTCGGGGGCCCCTGGGCGTCCAGGACCCCGAGCCCTGCTTCTGATTCTGAAATGGGTTTTGAGCAGAACCTCTCCGGCGACTGCAGTTCTGATGGCCTTGGAACCGGGAACATGAGGAGAACAGAACCAAGGATTTCCCTCACACCCAGTTTAGGGGGACAGGGTCCAGACCTCACCCAGGCAGGAGGTGTGTCGGCAGGCACGGCCGATGGGAAGGCCGTGGGGGGTGAGCAGAGAATCCGCAGGCCCATGAATGCCTTCATGGTCTGGGCTAAAGATGAAAGGAAGCGACTGGCCGTGCAGAATCCTGACCTGCACAATGCTGTTCTCAGCAAGATGCTCGGTAAGACAAGGAATAAAAAACTTAAACAGGGCAAAAAAACTCTTCAGTAAATACCTTTCAGTGATGAAATCCAAGCAGGGTTGGCAACTTTTTAAAAGTTTAATAGTAGGAAAAAATCTCTCGACCTAGGTCAATTCAAATTTTTTTGCATCATTTAAACTTTGTCGAAGTGTGAAATCTACCACATCAGGACCCAATTTCCCAGTATATGTATATATATATATATATATATATACATATACTGGGTTGCTACTCTGTCTAAACTGACATCGGTAATAATTTATGTTTGACTGAAGAACAACTCTGCAGTTTCACATGATTTAGCTGATGTTCTTATGTAAGATTCCAACAATTATCTTGCAGTGAGATTAATATAATATTTCATGTGTAGATCTCCACATTGAAGTGTTGACATTAAAGTAATCTCCTGAGCATCAAATTGTCACTTGAAAGGTGTGAAAAGTTTGTAGTTTCCACAACAAATGTCCACAGAAACTTCTCAAATCACTCCTGCAGCATAAATAACTTCTCTGCTGGTCATCATGCGCTCATTATGTACCAAACTCCATAGTGTAATACTACAATTCTTCAAAAAAGCAGAACAAAGTAAGAAGATTACTTTAGTGAGTTACATGGTCTTTCTAATATTACCCTGCTTCAAATACATATAATGTCTAATGTCCACACTTCAATTTACAAAGTATGCTGAGTTCTTTCACTGCCTGAGATTTTCAGAGACACTCTGAGATTCAAGTTTCTGGAAAGAAGCGTGTTTCTCAGATCTCTAGTCTGCTGGTGTCTACAATCATAAGACAAACTGGGATGTGAGCACATAATGCAGTGTATAAATAATAATCAGACCGGTGGCTGCAAATCATGGCAGTTTATGTATCTGATCAGCTTTTAGACCAGATGACATTAAGAACACACACAAACTAAAGGTATGTGGGGGCATAGTATAGACTCAATTATCAACAGTCTTTATTTCAACACAATAAAGAACACATGTAGAAACACATTTCCTTACTGTTCTTGTTGTAGCAGCTACTTGAGCGGTTTGAGGGTGAGAACTTTTGTGGTTTCACTGTAAATGCTGCTGTCGTTGTGTGTGTTTTTGTTTGTTTTTCCCCATCACTGCTGTTTAATTTAATTAGACCTAACACACATTGCAGGGAGATCACCAAGATCTTCTGGAACCACAGTAGAGCCTTGAACGTGTACACTGACATAACAAATACATATAGGATTCAATTTAGCGCACAATAGCCAAGAACACAAAATATTGATTGGCTGATTTTGATAATCATTTCCTTCTTTAAGTAATTTCTTAGCAAACATGTTGGTATTTCACAGGTTCAAGATATTCAAACATGATTTTTTTTGATTGTCTGCTATAATAGTAAACTGAATACCTTTGGGTTTTGGACAGTTTGTTGGACATAACAAGCAGTTTGAATATGTCCGTTTGTTTGTTTGTTGTTTGTGATGACATTTTTTCACAATTGTATGATATTTTATAAGCCAAACAATTAACTTAAAATCAAGAAATAATCTTTAGATTAATTGTCATTTGCAGCCCTAGAATCTACAGTCTGAAGAAGATGTTGTTGACTTTGATTTAGATAATGATTATCAGTGATAATAATAGTGATCCTTTTTTTGAGTACCTTCTTTCTTTGCTAAGATGATAAAAATAATGTATGTAATTTTGTAATTTTGTCTTCTTCATATCTTTCAGGTCAGTCTTGGAAGTCCCTGAGTGCTACAGACAAGCGGCCGTTTGTGGAGGAAGCGGAACGTCTCCGTGTCCAGCACCTCCAGGATCACCCGCACTACAAGTACAGGCCTCGCCGCAAAAAGACCACCAAAAAACTCAAGCGGGTTGAACCAGGGCTTCTGCTGCACAGCCTAGCCCAGGGCGGGGCACCAGGCCTTGGATTAGGTCCTGGTGTCAGCCCCTTGGGTGCAGACAGTATTTCTGGAGGTTCAACTTATGGACATCCAGGTGCCCACCCTGCGCATCAACATCACTCCCACCACCTGCTGCCTTCTCTTGGGCACTTCAGAGACCTCCAGGCCCCAGGACACCCAGAGATGGAGAGCTACGGCCTGCCCACTCCAGAGATGTCCCCTCTGGATATTCTGGAAGATGGAGCAGGGGAATCTGTGTTTTTCCCCCAACATATGCAAGAGGAGGCAGGGATGGGAGGTTGGAGTGGGTACCACCACCACCTTCACCATCACAACCAGCATTACAGCCATAATTACAACAACCACCACAATTCCATACATGGTGCCGCAACATATGTTCAGAGTTCAGGAATGAGTGCCGGTGCAAGTTTAGGCACCAGTATGAATTCCAGTTTGAGTCCTGGCAGAAGTTCCAGAGTTGATTCTAGAATGAGTGCTGTTGAGTCAAATATGAGCTCAAGCATGAGCTCTGTTACTTCAGTTTTGGCGAGTTCAGTCAACTCTCGGTTAAATGCTAATCATCCCTCAGGTCACCACATCTCCTTGAGGAGTCCTCTAAAGTGCCCACCACCTCTATCCGACTCCTCCCCTGTTTCCTACACTCAGCCCGCCATCAATCTCCCAGAGCAGATGAAATCCCACCAAACGCCACATCAAGCCAGTGCTCCTGTTAGCTACTTCAGCCAAATGTATGGGAGCAGCACCCCGAATGCTGCATATTACATGCCCTCTCACCTGGGGCAACTTTCACCTCCTCCTGAAACTTCCCCTTCTTCCTGTTCATCCTCCATCCCCCCGTCAACCTTCCCTCCCTCTTTGCACTTAGACCCTTCGAATCCAGAGTCCTCCAGCCATTTGGGGTCTTCCTCTGATGAGTTTTGGACCGAAGTGGACAGGCACGAATTTGACCAGTATGTTAATGTCAGAAGGAATCGAGAGGAGGCCTACGGACATGGTGGGGGCTGTGGGGGGGTATCCAAAGTAGTGAGTGGACGCAGTAGCAGTAGTGTAGGTAGTAGCATGAATAGCAGTGTTAGCAGTATTATTAACAGGGATGTCAGTAGCATTTTGAATGGTGCTGGTGGGTGTGATGAAGCGAGCAGCCCTCTTATATCTGCGCTTTCTGATGCCAGCAGTGCTGTCTATTACAGTGCCTGTATCACTGGATAAATTATCTCTTATATGTACCTCCTTGCATATAGCACAGTTAGGTTTGGTTCATTTGAAGCACTGTTACATGAGTGAGGAAGTATGTCTGAAAGATTAGTTTTGGCTCATACTTTTAGTCTAGTCGTTGTCATCTCTTACTTAAATCTCATAGATAGAACTCTAAATTTAAAAATTAAATAAATTCAAAAAATTAAGTGAGTGCTTTCATCCTACAAATGTGTGCAGAAGACTGAGCTGGGTAGAGCCAAAACCCACAGTTTTAAGTGGAAAAAAAAATAACTTGCAAAGATGAAAATAAAATTTTAAAAATAAATTTTAAGTGCTAACTAATTTTTAGATTACTTAGTGCATTCCTAAACATGATATCAAACAGTTCGCTGGCTAGCTAACCAGCTTTCATTCATAGTTTTTTGATTGATTTGTAAGAAATGCAGAGATTACTAGCTCTAGACACCTGGAGGCAGAAGCTCAAGCAGCTAGTCTTGTCTTTTCTTGAGCAACTGCAAAATTAGCCACTGTCAGTCACTTTGCTAGTATAGCAGATGACATTAGCTAATCCGGTTAGCTATCTTAAGGAGAAAATCAAGATGGGGTGGGGGGGGGGCATGATGACATTGTGCTGCTCAGAGGTTGCAATATTTTGAATTTTGGCACCAGTGCTTAGTCCTACCTGAAAAAAGAAATAGGCCATAGTGAAGATAAACAGAAGGCAGCTGGACGGCACCTTAGAATAGATTTTAGTTTGTCACTTACTTATCAAGGATGCTCTGTCTCTTTTTTAGCATGTGTTATACTAATAAAACGTGAATCTTTATCAGCAGCTGGATACATGTATGACCTGGAATTTGTTCTGGTGGCTACATAACCTGAAGGATTCAGGGATGTGCAACAAGTGCTTGTCTTTGTTGAAGTACCTTTGAACAAAGAACTAAGCTCCTAGTTGTTCCACCAGTTTTGATTCTCTGCACTCTAACCCCACAGTACATGCTACAGGAAGATAAGATTATGCAAGCACGATTATTTTTTTGATTGCACTGTGTTCTCTGGTCATCAGAAAAATACACAACTACGTCAAATCTGAATTTCATGATCATCTCATATTATTTTTGACAATTCATCTCAGGACCAGACAAATATTCATCTCACTGAACTTCTTAAAGTTTAGGTTTACTCATGTTTTTCGTTAAATGGAAACATTTGACAATGAAGGTCGGGAGATGGACAAAGAGAAAAAGACTCGATGGGAGAGACTTCAATTCAGCCTCCAGATATCTCTCTGCAGTGTTGTCGGGAAAGCCTTGGCCACAGACCCAGAGCAGACCACTGATGTCTCCCACAAACTATCAGGATGTTTTACAAGCTGGGTCGGGTTCTTTCTGACCATGATACATGCCGTTCCCTCTCAGTCTCAGTCCATAACAGGGCCTCATGTCAAACTCCATGCTAAAATCTGTAAGTTTTAAGTTGTTTTGCTTTTTGGCAAAGACAGATATGTTGATGATTCAAAGATCATACTTTTTAATCAGCAAGCCCCTCTGGTGAAACAAGCACATCACTTGTTTAAACAAAATGTCCTATTTCAAAGTGTAATTTAGTTCTACAAAGAGAAGAAGATTAGGTTCTACATATGCAGTGCCATTGGAACAAGTCTTATGTGGTATATCCTGAAAACAGCATCCCTTTATACGTTTGCGTATTTGCAAATTAATGCAAAGCAACATTTTACTGTACCAGATATTGGTAAGCAGCTTGACCGTTAAATTACAGATTGTTCCATTCTCAATTTCATTAAAACATTTAAGGATAATTGTTCATGTGCTAGGTCATTTTGGAAACCTTGGTTTGATGTAGCCATTTACTGTACATATAGTTGCTATGCCTCTCGGCAGTATGTGAAGGAGAAACTGAGACTATGAATTGTTCTCTTTGCACTGGGTTTAATGTCTTAGCTGTACAGAAAGAACACTACTTATCAAAAGTTAAATGTCCATTATTTTAAATATGTTTTTGTACAGAAAGGGCTGTGTTTATTTTGTTGTTTTAAAGATTGTTTTATAGATTTATTTTCTTAAAGGAATAGTTTGACATTATAGGAAATACGTTTATTCGCTATCTTGCTGAGAGTTATATGAGATTTTCAAAACCGCTATCATGTCTATGTGTATTGTAGGCTTCAGAGTTAGCTACAGAGTTTGCCAAGAAATAGTTACACCAGGTAGCTCCCCGTAAGTTTGTGTACTTAACAAATAATGGTGATAAAAGTGAAATTTAGAGGTGATGGATGGCTGATTTGAAACTTTGGACTGCTAAAGGCAAGCTGTTTCCCCTGCTCACAGTCTTTGTGCTAAGTCAGGCTAATTGCCTCCCGGCTCCAGCTTCACTTATCCAACCGAACTGACAGTGATTATGATATTCTCACCTCACTCTGAGCAAGAAAGGAAATGCGTATATCCCAGAAGGTTGAACTAGACCTTTAAAGATGATTTAAATATAAAAGCATTGGAGCAGTGAGTTTCCACTTTTTTATGTTCCTCTTAAATGTGTATTATAAACTTGCCTTCGAAAGGAATTCTAAAGGTCTTTAATGGGTTACATATTACACTTTGCTCTACCAGTGACACCACCAAACTTTCCCTCCCACACCACTGTTTTTTACCTAAATGACTGGAAATTAAAATAAGAACTTGTGGTTTTGTTTGTGCTGAGAAAATGAAAAATCAACAGTTGTAGCCACTGTAGAGGTCTCTCTTTATGTGTTTATGTAGCATTTATCCTGTAATATCTATGTAAACAGTGGGAGCAAAAAACAGAAATCTCTCTTCAAGGATCTATCCTGCATCTGTTCTGCATTAGTCCTACAGACAATACTTTTTTTTGTATATGAAACAGTAGAACAAAATTGAGTATTTTGTACAGTGAAACCAGTTATATTTACCACACCGTTCCTTGTGACCTCCATTGGTTGAGAACAGAGCAACAGTAGATTTTTCTTAACAATTCCTCTAGAGGAAGAAGCCACAGAGAAGCAGCAGTTCAAGCAAAGTTACTTCTACATCTGCATTTGACATTCTTTTCTGTTGACACCAAACAGAGTCTTGTTTCCATTTTAATTTACTGTGACACACAAAGAACATCAGAGAGACAGGAATTTTTTTAAAGTCGTGCAATAACTCTGGGGCTTTTGGTAATAATTATCTGCAGGAAAAAAACGAAACACCCAAGATTTTGGGATTAAAACAAAGGACATTTTCTCAGCAGTCATATAACGACAAATTAAAACCAGGATTTTCCCAGAAGTGTCACTGTGATACTTCTAAATCTGTCTGACAGGGATCATTATTATATTTTCTGTAGTACATGGTTTTGTTTGTGTTTATATTTGAAAAATGTGGGTTGGCTGTAAATAGATCTGTTCTGTTTGTTAAAATAATTTTGCAAAATAAACATTTCTAAGGCTGCACTTTGGTTTTGTGATATTCACATCTGAGAGC
Organism: Micropterus dolomieu; assembly: GCF_021292245.1. Classification (NCBI taxonomy): domain Eukaryota; kingdom Metazoa; phylum Chordata; class Actinopteri; order Centrarchiformes; family Centrarchidae; genus Micropterus; species Micropterus dolomieu. Next base: position 5,070,750 of record NC_060157.1, read on the forward strand.
TGACAAACATAACAGAAACATCTCAAACAACTGTCTGATGAGAACAAATAATTAAATGTAGATTGTGCATTTAGTTTGTTTTGCAATGTATAGATTTGTGACAAATTATTTGAACCTTTGTGGTGTTTATCACCTTGAAGTTCATTCTGTCAGAATGTGATGATTGGAAAATGTTTGTTTAGCCAATTCTTTAACTTTGGTTAAGTAAAACCAATCGGATCAAGTTAAGGGTTAGCCAATTAAGTTTCTTAAGATTACAACATAAAACAATTAGGAGATGATTTTGAAAAATGTATCTGGTTGAATAAGAAAAACCTGAGCTAAAAAATCAAACAGTTTCAGTGTAATGTGTTATGAGTCAAGAACCGAACATGGCTGATAATATTTCCACTTCACCCTAACTGTCAAACTACTTCCTGTTTATAGTCATGGCTCCTTCCTGTGACCCTTTACTAATGGTGATTCATCCTCAGGCAAGGCATCCAGAATATTTCATTTCAATGTGATTCTACAGCAATAAAAACAAAAATATATTCAAAATGTCACACTGACTGTGTTGACACTGAGCTCTCTCCTCTCCACTGGATAATACGTCAAATTTCACGGAAGTTAGTTTTCCAACACCACATCATGGATGAAGTGTTAAGGGAGAATCTTGAGAGGCACCACAGTTTCCATTAAAATAAACGTTTTGCTACGTTTTGTCAGTGCTGAACTCAGCCAAGATCTATTTGAATTGCTGAACAAATCAGAAATGCGGTTGGCGATTCAGAAGTCTGCAGGGTGGTCAAACTGTTAGAGAGACAGATGAACTGAATAACTTTGCAACTTTGTATAACAATTTTTAAAAAGTAAAATGCAGTAAAATAAGCAGCTTTTTTAAAGAACAAACAGTAACTGCATTGTATTTTTTCAATGTCCACTGTAAAAGCTGTGGATCTCAGTCATCAAGTCTCCTGGTCTTTTGATGGATATACTGTATAAGGAAGACGAGAAAAAGGGTGGGGTGGGAAAAGGAGGCGAAGAGGAGAAAACGGGGGGAGACAGAGAGACAATCACCTCAGTGTTTGTGTGGTGCCGTAATCCTCTGTGATCTGCTCTGATTCTGTCCTCTCTGGGTTCAGATCAGATGCTAAACGAGTTTGGCTCAGCGGGGCAGTTTCCCCCCGAACAAACCGCTGATGGACTCAAAAGAAAACATTTGGAACAAGGAAAACTGTTCACTCCTTCTCTCTTCCTGGCAGTCTGTTTTCTTCTCTTTTTTGTATCAGTTTTCGGTCTTATTATATTCCCTCTCAGCCCCCCAGTCACAGTAAAATTTCTCTTCTTTTTCTTCTCTTTCCCACATGTTTGATTCCTTGTTTCGTATGTGTTAGCCCTTTTTTCTTTCTCTGTGTCCTTCGATCTCACCTTTTTCCTTTTCTCCACAATTCCCTTTTCTCCACATTTTTCTTCTTTCTTCCATCTTTCTCTCCTCATTGCCTTTTTTTCACTCTTTCCCCCTCTTTATTCCAACTTTCTCACATTTTGCTGAATGTCACTCAATCTCCTTCATGTCACCCTCATATTTACATCACATTTACCCGCTTTGATCGCTTCATCTCCTTTTAGAAGAAGATGATGTATTTTATTTAACCCCTGGAGATGAACTGGTACCTCTCCAGCTACCAGTCCACGCTCCGCAACTCTGGTCTGAGCTTGATTCGAACCGGTGGCCCTCTGGTTCCCAGCCTAATCCTTACGGACTGAACTACTGACGCCCCTTTTCAACCCATTCATGCTCCCTTTTGCCTCTACCTTCTTGTTTCTGGCCACATTTAGCACTATGCACCTTTCTTTCCACATCTTCTTACAACAACCAACCATTTCTTCTAGTCATCTTCTAAATGCTTCAAATCCCCTCTTTGTTTTTATTTCCCCCACATGTTGCTCACTTGCCCCATTTTGCCCTATCTGCTTGTCTTTCATCAGGACACAACTGTTTCACCCAATTTACCCGGTTTCCCCTAATTCCTCTCTTCCCCCATCTTCCTCTTTTTTGTTCCTCTCTCTCTCTTTCTACCCAACTTCCTTTTTTGTTTCACGTCATTCTTTTCTCTTTTTCTCTCTTCTTTCATCTCACCTTTCTACTTTTCTTACAACCGTCCTCTTTTAGCCTTTAAACAATCTGTTTCACCCCATTTAACCCCTTTTCACCTCAGTCTCCCACTCAATCTCACACCCCCTCTTTTGTCAGACTTGCAGATCTTTTATTACAGTAACATTTCCATTAGGTTCAATTATGGTGGCTTTTGGTTATATACATATCTTTACTGTACTATAAAAACCAAACTGGGGATTGTGAGTGATGTGGAGAATGTGTGAGTTTTCCTACACAGGGTCATGTTCTGTACTAAGTGTGTGTGTGTGTGTTGGTGTAAGGGTTTTTAAGAATTTATGTGTGTTGCTGAGGTAACTGACAGGAATGTGAGCCACCAGGAGGAAACTCCTGTGGAAGTTTGGGATGTTCGGAAAGGGTGTGTGTGCCTCCATATGTGTGCGTGTAGTGAGAGAGGAAGAGGTGTATATTTTTATGGGAACACCTCACCCCGCTGCTTGTTACCCTGACTGGAAAAGATAACATAAGCCTGGATTCCCCTGCTCCCAGCTGGAAATGAACACATGTGAGCTTCCAGGGTGTGTACATGGTGTGTGTGTGTGTGTGTGTGTGTGTGTGTAAAGGTCCCTGTGTAGTTTCTGTTTGCAAACAGACAAGAAATTTCACTTGAGTCTCATGTGACATGTTGGTTTTGTGCTCTGTGGCGACCCAAACAAAGACAAGTGGTTGCTACCACGTTCCTGTTTGGTTATGAGAACATTAAAAGAAGATGAAGGATTTCTTTCTTTCACAAGTTCTGATCATTACTTTTATGTCCTTAAAACAACAATCTATATAACAATCCAGTGTGTCGACACAACTTTTGTGACGAGAATCTGTAAACATTACGTAGGTAAGAGATGGACATTTAGGACAATTAAGGGGTCACTGAAGCAAAGTAGAAAGGAAGAAAGAATGTAATGAGGGAATAAAAAGTCTCAGCTGGTTTTCTGGGAACCTCACAGTAACGACAAGACACATTGGAAGTCACTGAATTCAGCTCTTGTTCAAGTTCAAGAATGTAACACATCTTTAAAATGATCACACCTGAACTTGAGGCGCTGTGTTCTTGACGAAGGCGCCTGTGTTGGGATCTAGTTTTGAAACCTTCATCATTTCAGTTTTGTGCTCAGAACATTAGGCAGTCAATGGACATTAAGTTGTTACCGTGATGTAGAGACAGTGCACGGTTAAAACGTTACGTATGAAAGAGCAATTTGTTACAAATTAATAACTTACTACCCTGAAACGTCTTGCTCCAATTTAGGTTGCTAAGCTGGTTCAGGAACATGCCCAGTTGAACCGAAGCCCTGATTACCAGCTTGTCAAGAGCCGCCCTACTCTGCATCTGATTGCCTAGTGGTCCTTAACTAGGTACTGCACATGTGCAACATGTGAGATGCTTCACTCAGTAGCTACACACATAAATATATGGTGTTTGTTTTTCTTAAACCATGTAAACCTGTATTATGCCCAGCACGTGGAAGAACATAACAAAGAGGGAAAGTCCACGCAGAAAACAGTTTAAATGAATCATAAGGTTTTATTAAAGTTACCTTAACTTATAATTAACTCAAAACACAAGTAAACTTGAACTCATCATACTCAAAGCAAACAACCAAAAGAAAAGGAGCTCCTGAAAGGCACCCGCCGTCCAGGAGAGAGGTCGCGAGGAGGAACCATCTTGGTTCACCACAGCGTTTTAAGGACTTAAACAAGTGGCTGCAATCGCCAACGAGGTGGGTGTGTCCAACCAAACAGGAAGACAGACCTGAAAAGAAAAGGACAGAGAACAGGCCAACCCCCAGGCCCCAGGCCGTCACACCTGTTCAACCCCTAAATAAAATTAGGAACCTGAAAATGAGCATAATATGATCTCTTTAACTTATACCAACCCAAACCATTATCTTTTTAAACTTAAACTTAATTTAAGTCGTTTTGGTGTCCAAACCTAACCAAACTTGTTACCATGATGACGAAGGTCACCTGTCTTTGTCCTTTCCTGTAAGTCTAAAATTCATGAAATGCGGCATATGTAACTCTGTTAAACTGACCCAAGAAAAGCTTAAAATGCAGAGACATGAAATGCGAATGTCCAGCATGCTATTTAACACATTCTGACTCTCAACTCGTCACATATGGACCCTTGGTCAAGACTCTTGATTAGACTTTCAAAATAAAATGGTTAATGTTGTTAAATGTTAACCATTAGTTTGGATAGGTTTATGCACCAAAACTACTTAGTTAGGTTTAGGAAAAGATCATGATTTGGGTTTAAATAACAACGTTACTTACATGATTTCACCTACGTAAGTTGAGTTGTTATTTCACACAGGAACTGAACACCATCCTCCTGGGTAAACGTCCACCACATCCTTACCTGGGCTTTTCTGTTATTTATTTACTACGCCTACTTTTAGCATTCAACACTAAGGCCAAAGGGCCTACCCCAATGCGTTAAAAACTGATGCCAAGAGGCCTGACCGTGTGTCCATGTGATGACTTGGGAGTGACATCGGGTTAATTCATACGCACACCATCATATCATATAGGACCAGGTAGTAGTTTGGCATTAAAAAACTGTGAACACTGCACACAGCACGGGAGGAACTTGGATCAATAATAGTCCAGTATCTCATTTTTGTCTCCAAGAAAGTTAAAACATCCATGTTAGTATCTCCTTATAGAATGAGTGCATGTTTGGTGATATCTTCATTGTTGTGCTCACAGTTTGAATGCATGGTGAGAGAGACAGAGAGACACAGACATTAAAGATGCATATGGAGATACACTGAGGAACAAAAACACCAGAGAGAAATACAGGGAGAGGCAGAGAGAATGGAATTTGTACATCCATGTGTTTGAGAGAGAGAGCCTGATTAAGAGAGAGAGACTATGCAGGAGAGTTGGAATGAGAGAGAGTGAGGGATTTTCCCGTCTCTTTCTGTCTCTGTGGTGTTTTATTGGCCACATGTGGTTAGGATGTTAGATCAGTCACCACAACTACACACTGACTCACTAACTGTGTGTGTCTTTGTGTGTCTGCGTGTGTTGTGTGTGTGTGTGTGTGTCTGTGGTTGCTCATGTGTGTGTGTGATTTCATAGACTCTGATGTGAGATGACAGCTGGTTTACACTGTAAATGTGTTTGTTTGTGAGTTTGTGCAGTTTGCAACTTCTTTGTGTATACTGTTCTGTAATGTTCTTGCATGAAACTTTGTGTATCTGTTGTGTGTGTGTGTGTGTGTGTGTGCCATTATACTGTGAATGCATGCATGTGTGTAAAAAGTGACCAAAACCTACTATTTTATGCCCATGTGCTTTTGAATTTCCACGCGGACTCTAACCGCTGGACATGAAATAATGGCGTGTGTGTGTCTCTTACACACTGTTGCATATTAAGTAGGAATTGATGACAGATACAGTCTAGACTCAACGTCTTGCCTCTGTGTTTCATGTGTTTCATCTTTTAATATTTTCTTTTTCCTCTTTAAATCTATTCACGTTCAGTGATCTAATAAACACATCTGATCATCTGTTTATCAGTCAGATTTATCACCATGATTTAAGTTTTTTAATGAAGGTTCATAGTTTGTACATCGACCTTACTTACTAATTCAGTCCCAAGAAAAGAACATGTAGCTGCTAGAAAACACTGATAGAAATCACAGATGGAATAGTATGGTAATCTTCATATTAATATAAAGCATAATTTATTTGCTACAGAGCCATGAGTTGTCCGGCCTCTGGGTCTGGCTCTATCACGGAGGAATTTTCATTATAACTGCTGTGCTAGTACAACTTTTCATCGACATGTTGGGCTCATCTGTGTCCCTTTTCACAAACTAAATCCAACACAGAAAAGGCAGATATTCTTCATATGGTTGCATTTATAAAAATTAAAGGAAAAAAATGGCTGTATCATGAGGACTGCCAACGATGTTTCAGGATGGTGCACGTTCACCCCGATGAAAGTTGGTCACTCAGTGCCCATGGCAAATTCATAATCCAAAGAGTAATATTTAAAAGTTTGCTGAACCCTCTTCCCTAAGCAGCGACAGTCTAATCACAATTTAACAACTGTAATAAGTCCCCGCTAGTCTTTCAGTCTTTGGATTTCTACAGATGATGAATAGGTGTGCATGGAGCTCTAGTAATAGAATGAAAACTACACAATTAAAGTGTAACTGGACTGGAACATTCACTGTCACCAGAGTAACATTGCTCCTTTATGCTACAACCCACTATATCAGAGTTTAAGCTAATGTTAGTGGCTCTGTCCAGCTCTTTATTGTCTTTGGATAAGTTTCTCAAAGACAACTTTGACAATATCATAAATTTGTTCTCATATTCAAATCACCTGGTATGGTGGAAAAGTGGAAAACGTTTGTTCAAAATTACAATGAAGCATAAATTCAGCCTCTGTTTTGTTTGTCTAAGAAACTCTAAAGCTATTTATATACACACACATACACATATATATATAGATATAGATATATCTATATATATATTTATATTTTAACAACATTTTTATTGTATTAAGAAACAGCCTTTAATTACATGTCTTCTTATAAAATTGTACCATAAGGGCAAACTGGCTCTACTCTGCCATCTAAGCACATGTAGTCCATCTATTTTCGTATTCTCTAAATGTTTTATCACATGGTGAGTATACATACTTTTTGCCAGGGATTTAGTATGCAACTTTAGTCTTTTTCACATCATGACACAGCACTTAATTATCATGATATCATGTTTGTAGCCATCAGATGCATATCTAAGACCCTTTTGCAGGTATCCTATTTTCATTCAAGTAAGCCAGAAATATTAAAAAGTCAGAGATAGTTTCGAGAGAGAAGAAAAGTTATAGTCAACAGTTTAGAGTCAAAATTAACAATTACAGTCAGGACTGCAGAGAAGATCATCAGTGCCAATCTACCCTCCATTCAGGACTTATACATTTCCAGAGTCAGGAAAAGGGCAGGAAACATCACTGCAGATCCATCTCACCCCGGACACAACCTGTTCCAACTTCTCCCCTCTGGTAGGTGCTACAGAGCACTGTACACCAAAACCAACAGACTCAGGAGCAGTTTCTTCCCACAAGCCATCACTCTGATGAACAGCTGATTTCTGACTCACAGTGTCAGGAACAATTCCTGTGAAATAACCCAGTAACTCTGTCTCTAATCAGCCACCTGTTTACTGGCTAACACTTATTATTTATTCACCATTCTCTATTTCAGAGCTGTGTCCTTTGCGCTATGCTTTATCTCACTGTGTACATGTGTACATGTATGCATGTATGTGTACCTGTATATCACATCCACCTCCGACATGTACATACTCCTGCATCCTTTGCACTCTGCTCACTGCACTATTTGTCAGTATGTCTATATTGTATTTGTTCATAGTGTGTATATTTGTATTGTCTACACTGAAGTCTGTGTCGGATTTTATTTTATAATTGTGAAATTATATTTTGTATGAGGAAGCACATCGTGAGCAATGTACAATCCTGAGTCAAATTCCTCGTATGTGCATACCTGGCAATAAAGCTGATTCTGATTCTGATTAATGAGCGAACGCTCTACAGCTGATAAAGCTCAGTGACAGTTGTCATTTCAGCAAAATTGACTGGTCTGACTGATAACCCTTAGTAACGACGTAGCAACAGAGATGATTTCTAGTATCAGCTAAGTCAGCCAGCCAACTTCAGCTAACTTTAATGAGATCGTGGGATTTCCCAAACTGAATAAATACAATATAAATACAACACATATAAACATGTTTCTTTTTCCATGGACACATTTACTTCTGCAAACTTCACATATATTTTTAAGCTAGTACCGCCATGTCACCGGCACAGCGGATGGAGGATGCCAGAGCGGGTATTAACATCAATGCTGAACATTGAGTTTCCCTAGGATGGAAACATTTCCAATAACTCGTTAGATTGCTTGGTCAGAACTATTATAATAATTTTAATCTGCATATGTACAGTTCAAGAATGTAAAGCTTGGCAGCTGAAGCAACAGTAACTAAGGGGAATGGGTCTTGGCAAACAGTCTGTTCTACCTATGAAGTTTAACACTCAGTCACTTTGGAATCAAATTCAGTGTCTCTGGTTGTGTACATGTCTGATGGTCTGCTCCATACCTCAACCATCATCTGAACTCTGAGCTGTACAGTTCTGGATGGACCAGATGAAGTCATGGGAGGGGGGGTTTCTCTCTTTCCCTCTCAACCACAGGATGCCAGGCTCCCTTCTATACCCCCACTGCTTCCTGTTTCCTGTCTCTGCAGGAAGTAGCTCTGTGTTCACTTCCTGTCGAAGGGCCTGTTAAGGACAGGAATGGAGGAGTGGTTTACTGTAGTAGCAGCTTGTGTTAATTTTGGCGAAACTGTTTCATGTCAGAAAAAGTATTTATGCTACTGCAAACTATATAAAGTCTTTCTTTGGAATTAATGGAGCATAAAATGAGTTTCTGAGATTTGAAAAAAAGAAACACAATCATTTTTTTAGAAGTGCAGAACATAAAAGGAAAACATTAAAAGAGGGTTCAAGGACAATAACTACAAGATTATTCCAGTCTCTGTGTATCAAATGTTCCCGTTTGGAAGGAAGCTGAATTGTGTTTCTGTCGATTGTAACCTGGTGACAGTTGATCTATTTCCACAACTCACAGGAAAGAGATAATGACCCCTGACCCTGAGTGAAGCTGTATTTACTTTTAATAGACACCGGGGCCTGACACACAAATCTGACCACAGAACTAGATTTTTCTAACTTTACTTTTCATCATCTCCCTTCTTTCCTCCCACTGCCCTTTTTCTTTCCCTCAAACTCCCCCCATTTCCTCCCTTTCTTTTAGTCTTTTTAGTTTCTTTTTCTGTCCCCCCTCTTTTTTATCCTTTACCTCTCTTCCAATGAGTAGGGTTTGCAGTGTTGGGTGTGGAATAAATGTAGAGGAGAAGATCATTACTGTAGCTCCTGGAATCCCTTTTTTGTAGGCCTTTTTTCTTGTCTCAAATATCACAGATAAAACAACAATGAGGTGCTGCTTGGCACAACATCACATCAATTGTTGGAGAACAGAGACTTTGTCGTTGAAGCAAGTTCACCAAAACAACTTAAATGTTTATGCCAGCCCGTCCTCAAATAACAAACAAACAGCCTTATTGGTTGATTATATTATATCTCATTACTACCCATATTTACGTATTTTTGTAAAACTCTAGTGGAAGAAAAAGTCAGGTGATGTAGTACAAAGAGCGACAAAGTCCATGTATGGAGGGTGCTGTGGTTGATGGATGAATGAAATAAACTTGGGACTCTCAATCAGGACATCAGGGTTCAAGTCCTTTATGCAAGAAAGTCGACATTTTTTATAATAAATAAATGATTTGTGGATGACTTATGTCACATGACTTACATTTCTTACGTCACGTGACTTGTATGTATTTATTTCAACCCAAGCTACAATCTTTTCCTAAACCTAACAAAGTGGTTTTGCTGCCTAAACCAAACCAAACTATTTCACAAAGTTTTCCACGTGTTCAACATCACGTGACTTACATAACATACTGATTGCCCTCTGCTGGCAATAGAAATTATGACAGGATAAAGGAGGAAGTAAGGTGACGTAAAGAGTGAAAGAGGAAGGGGTGGATGTATGGATTTTCTATAAAAACAGGTATAGCGCCTTTCTAGTCTTTCCGACCACTCAAAGCGCTTTTACACTACATTCACACACTTAGCCCCAGTGCTCAAACAGAAACGAACATTCATACAATGGTGGAACAGCCACAAGGGGCATTTCAGGGTTCAGTATCTAGGACAATTCAACATGCAGTTGGAGGAACTGGGGTTTAAATCGACAACCTTCCAATAAACAGGCAACCCGCTCTACCCCCTGAGCCACCTGTGTGAAGAATGAAAAAAGAGGGCTTGAGAGAGAAGCTCAAATCCCACCTACCTTCACACCTCCACACACCTGACCAATCACTGTGTTAAATGGCCGTGATCCGTTGATTAACAGTTTTGGAAAGTAATAAAATTTGTTTTTTATTCTTTATTCTTTTCTTCTCCTTTCTTTACCCTCCTCTCGCTTTCCTCTCTCCTTTTTTTCCTGTTTCTCCAGTCTGCCCTCCTTTGTCCTGTCCACCCTTCGCTTTTTCTTTCTTCCCCCTCTCTCCCTCCCTCTCTCATCATTGGGAGCCAAGGTGTGGGTGTTAAACCTCTGAGGTCTGCTGGTTTGGTGGCCTTGGCTTTGAAGGGCTTGTGGGTTGTGGGTTCAGATCCCGGGCAGGCTTGACCACTAACCTTGACTGGTGGAACCCATCTATCACCGTGGAAACAGTCAAATCAGCCAATCAGGGATCCAGAATCTGAGTCAGCAGGAATCCAGAGAAAGAGTCCACTTTTATTCTATCTTAGTCATTTGTTAAAACTGTAGCAGTGTTCACAATTCTGCTTTTCTTTCTCATTGTATTTTCTGTCTCATTTGTTTGAGATTTGTTGACAGAATGTTAAAGAAAAACGAAAACCCTAACCCAAAGATGAGAAATTCATAATGTTCTCATGCACATTTGGGGAGAACAAACTCCAAGATATTAAACATAACAAAGGTGAAGAAATGTGAAACGGACAAAACACTATGAGACTCAAAATACTTAACGTCAGAAAGTATTTAAAATGTTGTCTCATTCTTGTGTTGACAACAAGGTTTAAACAGTTTGTTCATGGTGAGTTGAGGTTTTGATCAGTGTGTTATCACATAGTCCAAAATGATTCTTAGTGATGAAATAAAGACACTTGTGTAATGATGAATTTCTGTTGATATCATGCTTGATGGGAACATGCAAAGATAATCCTTTCTCATCATTGCACCTTTTTCCACTTCATATATTCTTTTTTATTGTTTCTTTTCTTTTACCTCTTGTAATTTCTTTTCGTGTTCCCTTATTTGTTTTTTCACCATTAATGTCTTGCCTTTTTCAGATTCTATCTTTCCTTTTTTTCATCTCTCCCTCCAATCGCCTCCAATGTCCTATACCTACATTTCCAAACAGCCTGAAACATTTAAGATGAGAAACTGTTTAAAATAAAAAAACGTGGGAAAAGCAGAGCAAACAAGAGAAAAGAGACCCAAATGAAAGACGAAAGCCTGTGTGAGAACAGATGAGGACATTTTTAGACTGCAGGCTCTCTGTGGTCTCAAACCTCTATTTTTAAACCAAAATACAAAAGTACCCGAGCTATTTGGGGATGAGTGGCTCCAAAACTTTCTGTTGTAATTCAGTCTAAAGTCTATTTATCTTTCTGGCTCCCTGGTTTTCCTAAACCTACATGCATGTCTAAACACCGGGTTTATGAGAGCAGCGCTGATGTGGAAATCTCCTAAAATTAAACGGAATTTCAGCCCATTTTTATACATTTGTCTGTTGTTGGTTTTGTCCGCAGGGTTGTCACTATAACAGGCACTGACGCCGCGTGGGAGTGTGTGTGTGCGCGTGTGGCGTGTTGACCCAGCGTGACGCCGTAGTAAGCATCGCACATGGCTGCCAAAAAACAGAGAGAAGAGGGAGTGTGGGAAATTGAAATGAAAAGACAAAAAGAGGGATGCAGGGAAACATTGGGACGGGAGTTGAAAATGTAGAGAAGAGAGGAAGAAAAGAGAGGAGGAAAGGGAGAAAATGGAAATTAAAGGTGACAGAAAAATCAGAAAATGAGAACAAAAGTTAGTGCGAAAAAGAAATATTCAGGGAGAAGAAAGAGTCAGATCCAGAAATAAGTAAGAATAAGTAATGTTCAAAATAGATTTGAGGATATTAGACCCAATATAAAATATGGTTGACCCAAACAAACCTACACAGACAGCAAACAGCTATGACTCTTTCCTCATCTTCGTCCATTACAACAAGTTCTCCAAATTAAAAGGACAAAATATGTTGTTTGAAAATGCCCTCAGCACAACACACAGAAGTGTTTTGTGATCAGATGTCTCTATCGGTAGGATGTGACAATGATATGTTTAGGTTTTCCTGAATATACTTAAGTAACATTTCCAATACAGGACTTCAACTTGCAGAGTATTTTTACAGTGTGGTACTAGTACTTTTACTTAAGTAAACAATCTGAATCCTTTCTCCACCACTGGCATTAGTACATACACTTGATATTGTTAGGATACAGTATGCACTGGAGTAACACAGAAAGACAGAGATGGAGAAGCATTGTTTTTCCTCTTCATTCAGTTTTCCCCTTCTCAGGTTTCCCCCTCACTACTTTTCCCAACATATCATTGGCCTCATTGTGTGTGTGCATGTGTGTGTGTGTGTGTGTGTCTGGAGCCATGGGATGAAGTGTGTGGTTACCCACTGGTGTGACCAGGGACACTGGGGCACCTCGCTCTCTCTCGCTGTCTGTCTATGCTTCTTTCACTCTCACTTTGTCATTTTCAGCTGCCTCTGTCCTTCTCTCTTTATGTAATCTGTAAGATTTACAGAGGTGATCTGTGTTCTGAATCCTGCGAGAATGTGAGTGTGAAATATGTAAAGGAAACTTCCCACCAAAAACCTTAATTACATATTGGACCAAGTACGTTTTGTATCTTACACTTCCATTAAAGTAACATTTCTTTTTAATCTCGACTTGAGATCTTCCTTTTACAAATTCAAAGGTCCCTCCAACAAGGGACTGCAGAATAAATCAAAAGTATCATGAGATGATTAACAGGATTGCAACCGGAAAAAAAATCCTGATCCACACATTTTATTTAATTATTTATTTATCCTTTCACAGTTGGAGGTCAGAATTTCCCAGTTGAAATTTCCGACTTACAACCTTGAAGCGTTCGAGGTGCATGATACCAAACGTGAATGAAAAACATGGCTGGGCAAATGGATGTTTTTTTTGTCAAGTATACACACAATTGAACCCTCAACAGTGCCCTTGGTATTAATAAAAAAGATGGCTGGTTTTTGAAAAAGAGTGACCTGTTTCCATCTAGCTAAATCAGATGTTTATCTGCCAAAGTTAGTCACTGTATTTTTCCTAATGTTTTACATTTTTCGCTGTTGTTTTCCTGAATACTTTTGTGCAGAGAAGATGACTTTCAGAGATTGTTTACTGTAATCAGCTACCTAATAATATTGGTGACATATGTTGACATCAATTTGCATACAGAACACATTTTACTACATGATAGAGTGTATTATTTTAATTAAATGCTGGCAAATATACTTTATGTTACCTTTTAGTTGATGTGCTTCCATGGGTGCTGCCATTGTTGTGTGAAGTCAGACAGCTGCCTCTTCTTGGGGTAGGTGGATTTCTCCCAAGTTTAGGAACTCCGACTCAGTGGAGTTCCATTGTATTTTTTCTAGTTGGAGCTTGGATTTTTTTTACTTCTGAGTTGTCTGGAATGCAGCATAATATTTGCTTTATAGTAAATCACTGGGTGATTTTACCTCTTTAGGCCTCTTTGATAGCTGCTGACTAGAGAATGTCCTGCTGTACAGCCTATATACACTTTCACAAGGTGTAAGCATCAATTCCCACGTTCTGATCATGTTATTTTTCAACATTTCAACACCTGCTGAATCATCAGCAGTTCCTACACACATTCCCTGATGTTCCCAGCCGGTGTAGGGATTCAAACCAGCAACCGTCCAAGTACAAGCATCCCTTCCTGAGCATCCAAACCCTCAAACCCCGACTGAACCTCCTAATCGTCATGTCTGAAGCCAGGAGAACCACCAGTCAAAACAGCTGAAACCGAATCGACTCCCAAGAGACCTCGAACTCTCAGCAGCTCTGATGAGCTTCCAGGTTTCTGGACAGTGAGGATTTTATCACACGTGATTTCTGCGGTGGCAGCCAAAACCAATTTACAGTAGAAACCAGATCTGCAGGTCAAGCTGGAAAGACCAGCAAATGGTAGAGAGGAGATCATGTCACCCAGACATTCACTTCTCTGCCATGTCTCTAAGCTCAGTATGTCCCAAACTCCTATTCTTGCCAGAAAACGTCAGATTTTCCCCAAATACGCTGATTTGGTTTGTTGCATGCGCTGTGAGCTGTCTACATTTGTCATTCATGATTAATGTGCAAGAAAATGTAGCAACAGCACGTGTAATGACATGTGTGTACTGTAGATGATGTAGTGTGTGTGTGTGTGTGGTGTAGATTATGTAATTTCCCGTTTTCTTCTGAGCTGTGATGTCCCCACAAGGTTACAAACACACACACAGACACACACAAACAGTAGAAGGAAGCAGTAGTAAGCAGCAGTGACGTCAGGCTCATATGTGATCAAGACGGATGAGGTCAAGGTGTCTCTCTCTCTCTTTCTCTCTCTCTCTCTTACACACACACAGACACACACCATGGATGTATTAACAGAGCTGGACACAGTGCTGCAGATTCAGCCTTGCTGCAGCTCTCCTTTCAGAACAAAGACAGGGGAGAGGAATGAAGACAGAAGTAAGAAACTGAAAAATTATTCATTTATTTATTTTTACCTTTGTTCAACCATTATAGTCTCTTTGAGATCTGTTTCCAGAACATCCTGCCTAAAAATGGCAGCACAATATACACATAAGTTATTAAAATATATTATTAGGCAATGTTTTCCATCTTCGTTAGATGATTTTTGTCAGTTGACTGGTGAGGAAATCCGTTCATTTTGTTTCTCTTACAGACCTTTGTTTTCTTTGTATTTGACTGTAAAAAAAACAAAACAAAAAAGGTTCTTGGTTAAGCAAACCTGAAACCCAGAAACCTGGAAGCCTCTGGGAGCTCCTTGGAGCTGTTCTGATGTTGTGTTTACTGGGACGAGCCGTGGTTCTGAAAGTGTGGTTTGCTGCTTTTTTGGCTTCAAACAAGCAGCAATAAAAAACTTGGATCTTTTTAAAAGCTGTTATGGTTAACACTGCGATTCAGCGGAGACCAAACCAGCATCAACCAGCAGCTGCATACAAATATTCATCAGGTGTTTTATAAAATGCTCCACTAACTTATATAACGAATTGCGGCAGTTGTCTTGAGCCACGTGCTCCTGTACTGTTGGAAACAATGTCATTATCTACCTTCTGAGCTTAACAGGCGTGCATCGGACTTTGTTCTGTCTGCAGAAAAGAACTAAATAAATCCAATCCAAATTTACCTGTGTTTAATCCAGCAGAATGACAGGACACAACACAACACTGGTGATGGACATGACATTTATTCTGGGGAAGGGAACTTGTGACCTTATAATTAATGGTCAGTGGTTAATCCGCTCTGCTGGACTTCACTTGTGTGGCTTGGAAAATCTCTTATCACTGGAATCGATGTGTTTTTTAATCACAGCCAAAATTAAGACTGATACTTCCTTTTAGCCCACTGAGCCATGAGGGCGCACCTGTTACCAATTCCTCATTGATTGTCAGCGATGACAAAAGTTGCATCCCCTGAAAGAATTTCATTAATTTAGAAACTTTAGTCTGAAGAGGTTTTAGAGGATTTTTCACCCAGATAAGGATAAAATGGATTATCTTTTGTTAATATTTGTACAGCCTTCCCTTTCATGTATTGTAAAGTTTCTGAAAGAGCCATTTTTTTGGGAGTGGTTGAAGCTGCAGGCCAGATTTCTGCACAGCCTGAAAAATGTATCAACTGCCCTCCGGAGAAAAACAACAGCTTTGGTCATTTCAGCAAATAACCAAAAAATGACACATGTGTACATTCAACTAACTAAGCCCTCTAGCGGCCATAGTGATGTTATTGGAGCAAAGGAGGAAGTCAGGTGACGTTAAAACAACAAATTGTGCAGAGGGAGGACAGTTGGGTCAACAAAGCATCTTTGCCACAGGAGATCGCTGCTTGTTTTCTGCTTCCTATCTCCAATCAAAGTTATTTTCTTTTAGCTGTGGTTATTATAGTAACCCTGATTTGTTGGAAACTTTGGCATAATATGTGCAAGTGTTATCTATGAAGTCCTGAGTCAAGTCCAAACTCCAAAACAAGACATTATGCACCCTTCACAACATCTAATGCAATTTTAACATTTTAAACAAGTATAGTAAATTTTCAGAAATGTATGCTTTTGTGTAGATGTATATATTTTTTACTTTCAAATAAAGGTATTACAATTTTTAAAATGTTCTGTTATTCCTGAGTAACAGTTACATTTGTAACTTCTGAGCTTAATGTTTTACATGTTGCTGTCCATTTTTTGTCCACCGCAAAGTTTTTGCATGAAAAAGTGAAAATCCAAAGGAACATCTGTTGTCTGTTTGCTTGGCTGCAATGCCAAACACACTGCAGGACAGCAGACTGGCTACTGCTAGACTGATTCAAAGCAGTCCTTTATCAGTAAAATAAAGGCTGGATTCACAGCACTGCAAGTTCAGGAAGTCTCAATTTGTGAGATTCAACTTATAGGTCAAGTTCCAAATCATAAACTATTGTTTGGAGTGCTTAACGAGTCATCATGTGTATTCATGTACTACTCAAGTCCAAGTTATGTGGCTTGAGTCCACAGCTCTGATAACTCAGTATTCAACAGCAGTTGCTTCCATTAAGACAAAATAACATAAGGAAATAGACACCCTCACTTGTAAAGTCCAGTCAGTTACAAAGAGTAAAAGTAAATGAAACAGCTATTGAACTTGATGTTTGATGGCAAGAGAGAAAAAAAACACACCAAGAAAAGAACGAACAGCATGGCAGAGTGGAGGAGCTACAGTCGTTTGTGTTTGCAGATCACCTCCACTGGGTCAGATGTTTTTAGTCCTAACTTCAGCACATCTCATTCCTCCAGACCAGATGACTTAAACACTGTTTGGTTTTGACTGCAGGCAGTAAGAAATAAAGTATTTAAAGTTAATTCAACTAGCATTTTGCTCAGGTTTGGTCCCATTTGAATCCCTGATTTAGAAGCCATAAGAGCTTCTAGAAAGATCCAGGTTTCTATTGCTACTTTGCTGAAGCCAAGAGATCAACCACACCACAGAGTGTGACCTGGAGACGCAGCAGCAGTAAAAACTGTACAGTATTTGAGACTGCAGATGGACTCATTTAGGTCTCTTGTTATTATAATATGTTGACGTATTTCAGTAATTGTCCCTGGTAATCCACCAACCTCTACTAAGATGGAGACCTCAATATTTTTTTTTAATTCTATTAATTTCTCAAGGACAGTGTATATTAATAAACATTAATGTAAATATGCTGGAATTAGCCAAAAGGCTAGTTTTCATTGCCATCTCTGGCCAGCTCTGAAGTTGGCAGCACCATTTAATGAATAGTTGAAACACTAATTGATATATAGTAAAAATTGGCCGTGATTTCCTTAACCTTTCTACTGATAGCCTAGAGCTGAGCACTGCAAGTGTTTTCAAGCAAACAAGACTACAAGTCAATGCACAGCCAAGCTAGGTATTGTGACACTGTACTTACAGTACAGTAGCTGTTGTGTATCACACAGCTAATGTGTATCATATATTAGCATGTTAGCATGGAATTAGTCATTAGTATTAAACACAAAGACTGTTGGGAATGTTTTTAGTTTTGCATGTATTTGATTATAAAAGTATTACATAAATAAAAATGTTATGGTGCTATGAGATAAATACACACGCACACACACACACACACACACACACACAAACATCTACTAGTGTGACAGCCCAATAATGACAGTGAGCAGTTTTTTGGTTTTCATCCAAACCATAGACCAAACCAAACCACAGCATGATGACTGTGTTTGAGTCATCTGCAGCTGGATGGACATAATGAACTTTGACAAGACTAAGGCTGAAGTTTATTTAAATAGCAAACCTACAGTGACAGTTACCGTCTCAAAAGGATTCAAAAAGTCTCAATAAAGAATCCCATCGCGAGAAAAAGCTCAATAGAAATTCAGGTAAAAACACACAAAACATTCCGCTTGTCTAAGCTGAAATGTGAAAACAATGCTGGGATTATTCTGTCAAAGTGTCGGAGGTCAGATATTGTTGACTTAGTAGACTGGGGGGGTAAGAGGGTGAGCACAATAAAGAGAGAGAGAGGAGAAGGAAATGGAGAAAATGGTGGAGAGAGGAAAGATGTGGATATTTCAGACCTCCTGTTCCCAACTCTAAACATCCTGTTGGGGGGAAATCCCCCGGTGCTTTGGAACAGGTGTTTTCACACATTAAAAGACAATATTAAGTGAACACGTGTTAATGTCCAGCGCATTTTCCTCCTTTTTAGTGGAAGGCCACTCCAAACTGACACAGTCTGAAAGGTCAAGGGACAAATGCTTAAGGGCAACACACACTGGGGGCACATGACGCACCTCAAAACACAGCCACCCTTTTTTTTTATATGTCAAACACCAGCAGTGTCTTGATATGCATCAACACGTCATGATACGCAACTGTTTAATACCCCACAAAAAAACGATGTAAACATTTTTATGGATTCTGGCTTCTGTATTTTGACAATCTTTTGTCAGTATGATGCATCCCAAATGATGCAAGGACAATGACGGGTAACACTTATGGGTGTTGAAGAACAAACACTGCACCTCTTAGCATCTTATCCAACAGATGTTGACATTTGCAGATACGTTTTCAAGCTGTTTAATGAGCCAGAGCTGACTAGCGAATTAGCTTTCTAGCCCCTTTTCCCTTTTAATGCTTGTATTGCAGATCGTTCATCAAACTAAGGTTCAGGGCAAGACGCGTATCGATGTTTGTACAAAAGAAAGAGCAGCTGAAAAGCTAATGTGGGTTGTTGTTCAAAGTGTGAAGCTGTTTTTGTAATGTGTCACACTGTTTAATTGATTATTACGTGACTGACTCTCAGTCTAATTGGACCTTTTATGTTAAAAGTTGGACTGAAAGTTAGGAATTCATATGCACAGAGGGTTCTGTATGAAACCAGCACATACTACATGTATATTTCTTCAGTTTGAGTACTTTTTTTTATCAAAGGAAAGCACTGGGTGTGTGACAATCGTTTGGACTTTAACACAGTACCTCACGTACTCCAATAGATGGCACTGTCCTTTGATAGAGTGAGTGAATGCTGCAAATGTGTGTGCAAAGCAGGGGGGGTAGAATGTGGAGAAATTTTTTAGCATTCTCATCCAGTAGTTTGAAACAAGCTCAAAAATTGATTTAAATCCAACTTAATTTATGCCAGGCCTTTGCAAATAGGGTTTTATGCTCAAATGTGCAGATATGAGAAATTAAGTTTAAAAGAGAAAGGGAGGAGATGCTACACTGGTCCCAAACTCTTAACTAAAAACATTTCTTTATTTCCATTAATCATACAACATAAGATACACAAAGACATCCTTTGTTTATTATTAATTATAAAACACAAATCAAACGCAGCTGGAGTCTCTAAACAAACATAACAAACTAAAACACAAGTTACTGGATCTAACCCAGACTAGAACAAAACCGCAATGAATACTTGACTTGATATATATATGTAATAGTTCACAGAGGCACTCATGACAGGCCTGGACCCTGTTAATGAATTAAATTAAATTTTGAGTTTAGCTTTGTTGAAAAGCTCAGTATCCTAGTTAACCACCAACACATCAAAAGCACCACACTGTGGAGAAAATGTCTAATAATGTGTTCACAAAAATCTGTACAGTATACAATACAATATAAAACTCTCACGACAAAAGTAAATGTATATAAACACACATTTTGTTGGCTGGGGTGTGATTATAGGATGTAACCAGCAGATGGCAGCAGAAGAGTATTTGTCTCATCCAGCCAACACAGCGTTCAGCCAACAGTCTGAACGTAGAAGTAAAAGGAATAGACAAGAAACATCCAGCAGTAGCATAATGCTGTGTCCTTAACTGGAACAGGTCCAAATCTGTCTCCTTTTACTCCATAACCCCCCTCTGTTTTGGAGTATTTTCTTTCTACATTCACTTGTAACAAGGGGCACCACAGTTGTCCTGTTAAAGTACAAAGACAGAGTTTTTAGTAATGTTGGTGTCACTTGAGTTCAAATGACATCACTGTCCCTTTAGACAAATGCTAGGTGTGAACACAGCCTCGGTATCAGAGGGTGTCAGAGCTGTTCAACATCATCAGGGTGTAAAATTCAGTGGTAAATCATGTGTTCGGTCTCTGGATAGACAAAAAAAAAAGGCAGTTTGCATATGTGAACAGTAGGGATGAAACAAGTTATTATGGTTAGTTTTACTGTTTAAATTTTTAATTATCAGTAAAAGTCTAATGTGTGGTAATGTGTTTTTATAAGAGTGCTAAGGAAAACTTGATTGTTGCTGCGAAAGGGGGCAACACTTCTAATCTCGTGAGTCGTCTTTGTGACCACCACAACCCACTATTTTATTGCGAATGCAAGGTCAGTTACCTTTTAGCTCAATGCATGATGTCATGGTTTGTCTGTCTAACTTGCTAACAGCTTGTAAACTGAAGTTCTCAGTGTTAACTACTCTACACGTTGTTCTGCTGCTTTATGCGTCGTGTACCTGCAGACTCTATTTGACCATTGCACATGATAGCACGTTGCATAGTTCAGTCACCCAACCAGAATATTTTGTTCATTGAAAATCCAGCAGTCATCGAATTGGTTGTAAAAAATGTTCCAACATAATGCTGATAACTTATCATTTTGGTCACTATATTTGCGATAGGACATTTTTCAAACCATTTCATCTCTAGTGGACAGCAGAGGAAGACTGGGTGAAATCGAATGCAATAATATTTTGTTACTGATTGCGGGGAGGTATTTTACAAAGCAAACACAGGCAGTAAGCTACATTTGCTTTGAAAGGTGATGCTTATTTTCATTTCATAAAGCAAAGATGGATGGCTGCCAGTTAACAAAGTGTTGTAACCTCTGCTGTCTGCCAGTTGTAGGAAAGAAAGAAAATCCTGTTAGCTTATGAAATTGTAATGCCAAACCCATTTAAATGTATTTCTTTTCAGTCATTTATGAAAACATTGTATTACTTTTGCCATTGTGAGTTGAGCTAGGGCGTTAAATGTTTTGGTCATGACATGCTTGTAACACATTTGTTTTTGACAGTGAAGCACGCAGTGTTCTGTTTTGTATAATTTTGTCACAGTGAAACAAAACAAGACTGTAGTGAATGAAATAAGACAGTCATGAATAAATATATCTCTTACCCTCCCTCATAAAACTACCCCTCTGAAGCTTTTTCATTTGTCATTTTGTGGCATGGAGACGATCAAGTTATTTCAGTTCTCACCAGCATGAACGTCAGAGACCATTTGAAACCCACACTTAGCTTCCCGAGATGCACATTTTGATTTCTATGAGATCGACAACCTCAACTCTGCACCTCCTCGATTTTCTGTTTATCTCCTCACTCTCCTTAATCTTCACTCTTCTACTGTGTTATTCTCTCTGTGCTAAACCAATATCATATTAGACTTGCTACTTTTTAGTTTTGAAACAAAGCTTATTAAAACTCTAGTTTGTGAGATTTATTTTCTGTTTCAGATCTTTTAAACAGAATAATACAGTGTATTTGAAGCAGTTATGAATTTATGGACTGCAATTTTAGCAGTCCATAATACCGGTGGTACACAGGATGGAAACGTGACTGGCTGCTCTATCTGTTCAGCTTCTGTGTCACAGACATTACCTCACCAATCTGCTGTGATGTCATCCCATCTCTCCCTCCCTGATGGCTTTTCTGTCTCTCTCTCACTTGATCCGACTCTGTCGTCTTTTTCCCTCTCATCTCACCTCTGCTTCTCCTTCTCCTGTCTTGCTCTCTTTGACTGTCCTCTTTCTACCTGAATATTGTGTCTACCTTTACATGAATACAAATATTCCTACCATATAATGGTACAGGAAAAAAATGACTGAATGGATGTAGGAAATTAACTGTTAAATGCTGAAATTTTTATATAATTCAGCATTGAAGATTTCTTAAAAGTAAGTGGTTAAGTGTCAAACATAACCAACGTTATTTGTGTATCTTTTCACTGGAGGCTCAGCGACGACAGCATCGCTTAATGTATTGGATGATAACTAAATCGGTTAGTGAGCTGGACTGACTATTAGAAATGAGATTGTTGCCACATTTTATAACACTTAGACCGCAGTAAGTAACTTGTAGTGAATGGGTCTTCCACTGTGGTGTTGTCCTGCACCTTTATGGTGCATTATTGCATATTATGAGAATCACATAAGTTACAGCGACAGAGACGGTAGAGAAGCTGTGTACCTGAGTGTACCTGAGTATCTGTAAAACGAATCTAAATTGAACGTTACGAAGCAAACAGCGGCAGGTCTATGCTGACGTTAGCTGGCAGCTCCTGACTTGCATCAGTAAAGGCTAAACAAATCACTCCACATTTGCTTTGTACCATTACAATCAACACTTTGATATAATACCGGTGGTACACAGGATAGTAATATGCGAAATAGAAATATGGTAAGCTAACATTATCTAACTTGAGCCAACCAAAACACAACATCACAAAATATTTACATGCTATATAGACATGCTTTACAGTAATGTTAGTTTATTGTCATTTGGCCTGAACGGCTTCAGTACATCACCTTGTTGCCTGTGTTACTGTTTTTTTCTGCTTTAGTCTAAACAGCCATAACAGAGAAACCTTTCCATTGGGAAGTACAGATGCCTCTTGGTCTTTCAGCATCATTACATTCTCACTGTCTGCCATCTGTACAAGTGTTTTATGTGGCTGAATGTCTTTTCTGATTGAGGACTTGCACAGTACAGCTGTGTGTTTCCTTTCTTTTAGACAGCTGGAAACAGTGATTTTACCTGGTGGTGGATTCAAATGCCGGCCCACCTGGAAGCATTATCTCCGTGCTTCATTATGTTTTATTTAGGTGTTACATTGTGTGTTATAGCTGATTTCTGCACTATGATTCACTGAAGCCGTTTCGCTTTTCATGGGCAATAAAAAAATATTGAGCAGAAAGCAGAACCTGCCAGGATGTTTTATTCACCTAATTTGATTTTGTGAGCTCATTTGACAGCCCGCTGTGGAAAAAGTATGGTGGCGCTTATTTAAACTATATACAAATTCTTGAGTAGTTTAATCTATAAAAATGTATTGTATTTTATCAGCTGATCAGAATCAGAATCATCTTTATTTGCCAGGTATGTGTACACATACAAGGAATTTGACTCTGGATTGTACATTGCTCACGATGTGCTTACTTATGTGCTTACTTATACAATAATAAAATCAAACACAGGCTATAGTATAGAGAACACATATATACACTATAAACAAAGACAATAAGAGAGATTGAGACAATAGTGCAATGAGCAGAATGCAAATGATGCAGGAGTGAATTATTATTATTATTATTATTATTATTATGTACATGTCAGAGGTGGATGATACAGGTACACATACACATACATGCATACATGTACACATGTACACAGTGCGATGGAGCATAGTGCAAAGGATGCTGGATTAAATAAGTATTATGTGCAGGTATGTACTTGAGGTGGGTGGATTTGGTATACAGTATATACAATACATAATATGAACAGTATTAGCAGTATGAACAGCTCTGAAATAGAAAATAATGAAAAAATAACCAGTAAACAGGTGCTGATTAGAGACAGAGTTACTGGGTTATTGCACAGGAATTGTTCTTGACACTGTGAGTCAGAAGTCAGCTGCTCATCAGCGTGATGGCTTGTGGGAAGAAACTGTTCCTAAGTCTGGTGTTTTTGGCGTACAGTGCTCTGTAGCGCCTACCAGAGGGGAGAAGCTGGAACAGGTGAGATGGAGCTGCAGGGATGTTTCCTGCCCGTTTCCTGACTCTGGAAATGTATAAGGTTGGCACCGATGATCTTTTCTGCAGTCCTGACTGTCCGTGGTAGTCTGCCTCTGTCCTTTTTGGTGGCAGATCCACACCAGACAGTGATGGACGTGCAGCAGTGAAAGACGGGCTAATGGCTGTGTAAAAGTGGATTAGCAGATCATATGTTTTGTATGTAAAATATGCTGTTAAAAAATTATTACCTATTCTTCCTTATCTGTCAGATAAATCTATTGATGTAACAAGTACATCCCTCTGAAAAGTAGTGAAATAGTGGTAGCAAGTCCCTAAAAGTGTACTTAAGTACAGTAATTAAGCAAATGTACACACATGCAATTTTGTGTGAAAGGAATTGATCCTAGTATTATCTGTTTATCCAAAAGCATGATATATATTATTCCTCTGTGGTGTAGAGCTCAAAAACACATTAATGCTGCTCACACTGTTGCACTGGGTGACAAGTTACTTCATCATAGTCATACACAGTTCTGATGCATGAAATACTACATTTACATTTTATTCTAACTCTTCTGTCAGCTCAATTCATTCTATCATGCACATTTTTGCAGTATATTTTACTTTTCCATGTCTGGTGTTTTAGATTGTAATGTGTGTAATATAGGCATAACTTCTAGGTCTGAGTCCTTTGAGACACTATAGCAAAGTGCTGTGGAGAAAAAAAGACACGAGGAGTAGCCACAGTGTTTGACTGATGATCCCTGGGGAGTTCAGTGCAGAAACAGCAATGACCCCCATCACAGCAAAGATGGAGACAAACTAAAAAATAACACAACGAACTGATATTACCACTTTAAATGTAAATAAAAGATGGTGCGGAGTTATAAAAGAAGGTGCACCACTTGCCAATCGTTTTACCCTGGGCAGGCTCTTCCAAAGTTTAGAGTCGCCGACTGCAAATACTTAAGTCAAGAGAAAAAACGTCTCTCCTCTTTATTGATTGTGGACCCAGGCTTATGCTCTCCCTGAATCGCCCATTTCATTATACTTTGCTCTCGGTTTATTGGTTTTAAGGCATGAGGCTCCGAGGGGAGACGTGTTTAGCTTATTGCTTTGGTGGGATGAAGCAGCGATGGCTTATTGCTGGAGTATGGGGGTCCGAGCTGTTGCAGCTACAGAGTTACATAGGTGTCTGTATGGTTGTGGACACCAGTGAAACCAATATAAATTATAGTAGGCAGCGCTGGCCACACAGGAAACTAAAAACACACCGTCTTTCTCTGAAAGGTGGTCATACACCGAAAGGGTAAAGGATGAAAATGAAGGGCTACCTCCAGTGAATGCAGGAAAATGAGCACAAAATGTTCTGAAGCTGACATTTTCAAAACCAACAGCTCCAAAGCCAAA
Organism: Micropterus dolomieu; assembly: GCF_021292245.1. Taxonomy (NCBI): domain Eukaryota; kingdom Metazoa; phylum Chordata; class Actinopteri; order Centrarchiformes; family Centrarchidae; genus Micropterus; species Micropterus dolomieu. The sequence goes on from NC_060157.1 coordinate 5,096,071, forward strand.
TATATTCAATTTATAATGATATAAAACTGAGAAAAGCAGCAAATCCTCACACTTCTTTTGAAAAGCAGGAACCAGAGAATGGCATTTTTTCTTGAACAATTAATCATTAGTCAAAATTGTTATTTCCTTTAATCGACTTTGATAAGGTGACTAATCCTTTCAACATCACACAGAATTAGCAACAAGATGCTTCCTTAAGCAGCATTTCCAAACATAAAACAGGAACTTTCAAATTCAGATTTTGTCCACTTTATACTTGCCACAGTGCTGAAGACATAATTGCAAAAGAAAACAGTAAAAAAATATAAGAAGGGGAGAAAATAGATAACATAGTTTGAAAGAAGCCCCATTTTTCCAGATTTAGTCACAAAGGTGATCATGTCTTTGCATTCAGGGCTCATGGACTCTGGAGTGACCTCCCTGTGGATGTAAGGAAGCAAAAACCTTCCTCTTTTAAAAAGCTTCAAAAAATAAAAAATAAAATCTCTCGCTTTTCAGTGTTAATTCACAATTTACTTATATATTTCATTGTCTGTGTTTTGAATTTCTTTTTTGTTAAAGCGGCAGCGTTTTGACCAAAAGTAGGACTTTTAAGTCCCTGGATCTCTTTTCAAGGAACTAAAAGGTTCCTTCAGCCCATTGCTGTATGCGGTTCCACAGTGGTCTAAAGACCTGCAAAGATTAGTCAAATTAACCAGCTGACATAGGCTGTAGGACTATACGCCATACAAAACAATGCATAGGCATCATTATTTGTAACCACTATCCATGAGCAAAATTTATAAAAGAACATCAGATTTGATTGGGATATAATGAAAAACTACAGGCTTTGCTTGACAATTAATGTTGTGTTTTTTTCTGGGATTACAATGAAGAGACACTCAATAAAGTTCGTTACAAATTTAATAACTAACTGGATAAAGCCATCAAATTCATAAAATAACTCCAGCACAGAGAAAGAAACAGAAAAATAAAGTTGCAACAGTTTGGAAGGTTATTAAAACATTTCCAGCCGACAAGAGCTGCATCAGCTGGCAGCATCACGTCTGTGTCTGCCGGAGCTTCAGAGGAACCGGATTTTTAACGAGCTTTATAACCTGCTGTAATCAGCTGTTCCGCTTGTTTTGGATAGGAGGAGACCGACTTTGGCTCCATGTAAAAACTTTCTGACTGATGAAAACTTAAAACACTAACTCTGGACCCAGTATAACTTTATCAGCTGTAAGCTGTAAATACAACGCTGCACACTGGCCTCCAACCAATACATTTAATGCGGACGTCAGGCGGACATCTGCGAGACTTGTGTGCTATTTGACTGTTGATTGTGATTTATTGTTTTGCAAACAACGTTGGAAAAGAGAGGAGTAGTAGCAGACACCCTACATGCTGGAGTTAAAGCCAGTAGCCTCTACTCGCCCATCCAGAAATTGACTGCAAGGCAAGCCCCACCCCCCCAAAGTAATGGTACTTTCGGAAAGTACTACCACCTGAGCAGGAACTTTTTTGGGGGGAAAATAAAGACCCTAGAACTAAATTTATATCCTGGTCCCTTTGGTGGAAGTGAAGTTCCTCCAAAGGTTCCTTGTTCTGGGGTATAGTTCTTTCGGTTAGGCCGTTAACCTCAGCTCATTGTAGCATCTTTCAGTACATTGTTTTGGTTTTATGGCACATTTATTGTATGGTTCACTGTCAATGCTCTCATTAACCACATTTCCAGCAGCAGCAGGCGGCTCTTTTCAGCAAAATACAAACAAAGGACAAAGTTAACAACTAGCTTGTGAAGACGGTGGAACATCCATAGAGTCAGATATTGTGCTCAGGAGTTGCAGCTGATTGTGCTGCTAAAACATAAATAAATAAAACAAGCATTGATTTTAATTTGACAACACAATTTTGTCTAGATCTTTCTTTTTTACATTTTGAAGAATGGCATAAAGTTAGCTTTACTGGACATGCTGCAGACACCCGATTTATTTAAGTGGGACATTTGAGCTCTCAACATTTTACTTGACGTGTATTATGATGAATCATTACATTCAAATAAGAGGTCCATCTGAAGGATTTTGCACAATATAATCAGGAAAAGAAACATAATAAAAGATGATCCCAGCTGTAGAGGCTCAAACCCAACAGTATTTTTGAGTTGATTATGATTCTGTGATTATAATGATCATCATCCACTCACCATGTGATTACACTACACTTAAAGAGCCTCATAATACCTCTTCATTTTCCTCTCCCATTCAGATTTTTTCTCTTGTAGTCAAAATCTAATTTTCTTTTCACCCCCATGTCCCTTATGTCTCTCCCTCTAATTTCTTCTCGCTCACCTAGATTTCACCTCTCACTTTTAGTCCCTCTCACTATTTTTTCTCACCTTCATTTCCTCTCACTTCATCTCTCTGCTCTGTCTCCAGTTCCTCCATCAGTGATTACACATAACCCTGAAGTAATTAAGCTAAGAACACAGACGGGGATGCAGGTCATAAATAAACAACTGTAAGTGATATTAAGCTATCGGGAGACCGTTGGCAGGGGGAAACACATCGTCAGGAGTTTTTAAATGAACACTGGCTGAGCAGCACTTCTGCACTCGACAGAGTTAGCATTTTTCATATTTTGTTGAGGATTATAAAGCCTTGTAGATGATAATGAAGCTAATAATTTGCATCACAATATCCTCACTAGTTTTATGCGTAATGTCTTAAAAAATAAATAAAACATTCGTGGCTTGGACATATGCCAACTACAAAAACAAAAATAAATAGTGTTTTTTAAAATGACCTTTAAGACCTATTAAGATCTAGAATCTTAAAATTCAGTGACTGTCCTCATGAAAAAAATTACAGCATTGCAGTGAAAGTAATTGTTTTAAGAAGAGGTAGGTGTGAATGTGTGGGTCAACAAAGCAGCATTTACCAAAATATCAAGTTAAACGGAGTGTATTAAATCATTAATGTCACTGACAATCAATAACTTTGAACTCCCTTCACTGATGACTTAAAGCATTGTTAAGACCTTACTAGAAGACTGCCTATGTTATGTAACTATGAAGCATTTTACCTCATAACCATTAACCAAAGCACTTATCCAGGTATAGTTTTGCCAACTCGTTCTCATCTCAGGCGCTACTAGCGTTTCCGGTCACCCCAGGGCCTCATATAGAGACACGCCTGAAGGCATCTCCTTCACACGCAGAATCGTCGTTTTGCGTGAAATAACTGCACTTTGTCAAGTATGGGTATATGTGACGCCTGGGATGAGAATAGGCGGAGTTTTGTAGAACTAAATGTAATAGTTTGAAACAGCAAAATACGTAACTTACTACTCTATAAGACTTTCAGAAACCGTGAAACATCACAGTGTGATCATTTACTGTTTGCGTTTAGATAGAAAAATCAACCAGTTAGTGGCTATGAATCTTTTAACTAAAGGCAGCTTGGTCAGTGGTCCTATTCTTCAAACAGCGTCATTTATGCACGTGCAGGCTTTTATGTGTTGGGAGTGAGCTCACATCCAGTCTTGTACAGTCAGCAGTTTTTTATAACAATGAAGATATTTCCTTAGCACTGGGTTAGGGTTAGGATCTATCTTCCTAAACATAACCAGATAGAGATGGTAGATCAGAAAACACAAGTACTGTGTGCATTCAGCAATTTCATATAACAATGAAGGTATTTCCTTTACTATGGGTTATGGTTAGGATCTAACTGCCCAAACTTAACCAGACCTTAACCATAGAGGTGACAGATCAGAATGTGAATTAGTATAATGTGACAAACTTGGACAAACATGTTTAAATTCAAGGACTATACTTACTTTATGACCGCAACCTTTATACATATTTAGATCAGGAATGTATTACTGTGCTGAAAACAACTAGAATAGCATAAATATTTAGTGTTGTTTTTTAAAGAAATCTACCTACCAGTAATTTTTAAAGTTTTTTATGAGTTACCTCACAATCATTATCAGTTCACCATTACAAAACATACTGTATTTTACCACAGTCCCCCATGCCTCTGTTGCATGAGAGAGTGGCAGCAGGTGAGCCTGATCACCACTCAGTGCCTGGAGGTTAAGAAGGCTTGGGTTTTCACAGAACTCTTCTTCTTCTACCTGTTGAGACCACACTGCTAAGCAGACCAGTAGCCAAAATCCAGTAAGCAGATCGCTGCTGTCCAGCCAATCCAACGGACAGTGGAAGACCGTTGCTGCAACAGCTGGGTTCTGTGAGTCCAGAACCATGTGTCTGGTTTAGCCTCCTAAGTGGAGGGAGGACTTCTAGTTGTATACTTGTTCAGTCAGTGTTGAACATAGCTTCTTTAGTTTATTAACCTCTGTTGTTTATTGCCTTACGTGATTGATCGCTGTCTTCTTTTGAGAGAGTAGTTCTGTACTGGTTTTCACTTCTGTCAGTATTGTAATATATTTTTTTGGTTTGCATATGACCCTGAGTTCCTGTCCTCTTTTGTTCTGGTTTTATTATAAACACTGTTGCTCCTCCTTCTCTGGACTTTCCATCCAGAGGAACGTAACACTGTCTTTTCTCTTCTTCACTGTATTGAGATATCTCAAAACCCTAGCAAACAAAGCTACAAATATTATGATGGACATACTACTATTCATAAAAGCGACATGTGTTTTTAGAATTTATGTGAATAGACCCCTTAATGTGTCAGGTTTAAGGCAAAAGTGCTGCTATGCCATGTGGGGTCCTTTGGTTGCTGTTTTAGAGTTGGCTTCAAATTATGGATATGAAACCAAACTGTTGATGAGAAATTCTCCAAAGAAACAAAAATATCTAACACCAAAAATAGCAAAGCATATGTGACAGTAAAAATGGCCTTCCACCCATCCAGTTCTCCATCTTCCTTTCTCTCTCATTCTTCTTGTAGCGGGCCCATTAAAATCATAATGAGACTGTTGCCGTTTTTGGAGTCTGAGATTGGAAGAGTAATTCATCCCCATTGCTGAAGCTAAATAATTGAAAGGATGAGGGAGTTTTGGGAAGGATGCTGGGGTTGATATTGGGGCTTCAGATGGTACGTACAATTACTCAGGTTTAGGGAGGACAGTTATTATGATTCAAAATGGATACTTACTGTGTCTGAATCACAATCTGTTATAAGCTTATTGGAATGTGTGCTAACACTGTCTCAGAAAGTTGAAAGGAAATATTTAAAGTGTTCCCATTCCCACGGTTGTAATTTTCACTTCAGACATCTACTGGAAACAGCTCAAACCACGACAATTACAGACTTCACCAAGGTTATTGTCATTTTATCATGGTTGAAATTATGCAGTGTTGAAATTCTACTATCCAGTACACTAGTGTATAGTGAGAGAGATATATATATATATATATATATGTTAGTCTTTAACATTTAAGGTGTGAAGTTCATTTTTTGGACAGGAATTCTCTTGAATTTACAAGGAAGCTCTACAGTGGGATTCACCTGAGCCAGATTTCCTTAGACACACAAATGATGTGGAAGATTATTGCTTTAAGACTGGCTTCAGTGGCAGGGTCATGATACCTAAACATGACCTAAGTCAGTCTGTGAAACAAGAAGCCCAAAGGAAGACAAAAAAAAGCGTGTTCATGCTATCTGAATATTCAGGCATTAACCAGGCCAACCAGATTCTGTTTATGTATGATAAACTGGAGGCTCTCAGGGCTCCCTGCTTCTCTTTTAAGTTTCTGCAATCTTGTAACCTATCGGCTATTGTCAGACAACGACGTACCAGGGGCAACGGCCAATGTTTTGTGGCTTCCAGTGGAGCAAGCAGATATCCGGATAACAGATATCCCGGCCAAGACCAAAATCTTATCTGTTGCCCAGAGATTCTGCACTTATATGCAGATATCTGTTTAGAGATAGTTACTGAAACTAAACAGACATTGCTTTACATTACCTGGCTAGGAAATTGTACCTAGTGACAAGCTTGTGAGGACTTGTATAGGGTCTTGTTTTACATCATTATCAATTTGTTTCATGTTCATTTCCAGGGACACAATATGAATCAAGTGAGGGGAAAACCAAAATGAAATCACACTGTAACCCCGACCTGAAGTTCATCTTTCAGTATCTGTGGAACACAGGGGATACAAGCTTCAGTCAGCATTATAGGCTGTATGTTTTTGCTCATACTTTAGTCTCTCAAGCACCTGAGGGTCTTCTGAAAACAATCTTTAATAGAAACCCCACATAATTGTTGAAGTGGCGTTATCTTTGAAGTAGTACAGCAAACCGCACGTACATGAAGGTCAATCAGATATCAGATATATCCCCTACCACAGATCGTTTGAAATCATGACCTGCTTATTTAGCTACTTTGATAGAAGACTGACTGACAGAAAGTGCAGAAAGGAAAACAGAGCGGTGCTCTTCCTCAAAGAGCAAAAGTATGTGAATTTAACAACTAGTCACATGTTCAGAATTGAAAACTGACTTAACCCAGGTGTCGGTGTCGGTTTTGACAAATAAAGACAGGTCTCAATTAGACACCTATTTTGGAGTTCTCTGGATGTATAAAACCTCTTAACGCCCACAGGGTCACCCTCTTGAGCTAGTTCTAAGCTGCTAAAATCATGCATACAAAAATAAATTTTTTAACTTTGGTCAATATGGACATGCTACACATTGTTAGATCAAATATAATGTCCACAATTCATTGTTCAGTCCATTTTATGGAAAGAATGAACACCAAAGTATAATTCATTCAGATTTACGGGCATAAACAAGAGAGATAAAAATGAAGTGCAGACTCCCCACCTCTGAAGCGTTAATAAAGCCTGAATGTGTGTTAATCATCAAAATAATCAAAACTTTTTTCTTCAATTAATCCAAGTTGAAATAACTTTGACGTTCATCCTTTGTACAGTAGTCTCTTTTTGTTTCTCTCTTTCTTCATGAGGTCAAATGAATGATTCATAATTGATATATTATCTGATAGCCTTATATTTATAAAGGTAATGGTTAAATTAAACTATTTGATAGTAGCCTTTTTCCCATCTTTGCTGAGTAACAGTTTTGTGCAAAAGGAATTAAAGGCCTGTCCCATGTAGACGCCTGTCCCAAATATTGGCAGAGTGAGTTCAGTGATTGAAGCAAATAAAAGCCCGGGCTATTAATTTAAGTTTTATGGTATTTGGACTTTCTGGAGTCGATTCGTTGTCATTGTTGAAGTTTAGTTGGACTATATTTAAATACAGACACATTGCTGGGTGTAATTATCTCTCCTTTATCCAGCCACTGTGCTGCTACTTTGCCTGTGTGTTGCCTTTGTATTAAACATGTGTCCATGTAAAAGATGTAATCTTTGTTTCAGCGTTTATGCTAATTTAACATTTTAAATCAGTATTAGAAGAATGTAAAAACTTAAATTGGCCCACAAGCACGTTTGCTGCTAAACAATGTTTTGGAGAACAGAATGACAAGACATTTACTGAGTACACCCTAAAAGGCTACTAATTGGTAAGTTGACTCAAAAAGTTACTGTTTTTGATGGCTATAATAAAACCGTTGTGTGTACGGCAGTTGTACAGAGGACCTCCATGCTGGCCTCAAACCTGCTTGATATATTTGATGCAACTGTGAAGCCTGTATTGTGTTTAGATCTGACAGTGTTGCATTCTGGCTTGTCTCATCATTCTCTATCTTTTCTTACATCTCATTTCATTTTAAGGAGTACATGAAGTGCCGCTGATAAAGTATCAGAACTTGAATTATTTATAGTGCAGTGTAACAAGTCCACAGAGTTTAATATGGGATCAGTGCTGTGAGCCAGCAGTGGCTCTCAATCACAGAGTCCCCCGGTGGAAACATCAATCAGCCCTCCGACAGTGAGTGATGGATTTACTGAGGGTTTCGACTGTTTAGGCAGAAAAACCAAGCCCAGATGTACTGAGCGCTATGACAAAAGTTTGGGAGAAAGAATATACTAAAATCTCCCCCCGTTTTACTTCAGTTGAATTTGTGAGGTATCAACAGCAGAAGACCGGTGTAAGTAGACAGCTAAATGAGATTAGAAACACAATGGGTGACAACACAGCATTTGCCCCATTTCCATTTCTTACGACTCACATAAGAAACCTTGCCTGTTTGTCTATAGGAAGACAAGTGTTGTTCAATTTCAATTTAGCTAAGTTCAGAATTTTCTCTGTTCTAATTTACCTTTTCTGGCAAAGAGGGCAGGAGCCAAAAACTTCCTGTTTTTATGACCCTGCTGATGTCAGTGTGTGTGTGGGTATGATTAGGATAATTTGTTGAGGTTGTAAAGTGGAAATGAATATTGGAGCTTTTACTGATGTCAAATGGCACAAAGAACTTACAGTCACCTCTGTGTGTTGTATGAAAATGCTGTACATATCTGAGTGAATCATGGTCCTGCCTGAGCCAACTTTTCTCTAGTTTTAAAGGCTTTAAGCGAGTGGCAACCACTGGGGTAAAAGAGGTGCCAGTATAGCTTTTAGAAATGGTAAGTTAATTTGATATGAGTTTTAGTTTTGTTTCACTAAAGTGACTTAAACCTGTATTAATTGATTATTTTGGCCATTTAGAGGAAGCAGAGCTGTAAACACAACATCGGGCATATTAACCTTTCATAATGTGATGGCAAATGTGTTAGCAAAACATTTACATACATATCCAGCAGACAAAGCACAACTTAATCATCCAGTTGGAGAGGTGCTTGTGGCCACCTGATGAATGTAAGTCTAATATTCATTCTCCTCTTACCTCTGTTCTCACTCCAGAGCGTCAAATAGCCATGCTTCGTCAAGTATTTGGGCGTCTGGTACCAATGCACACGGCACCCTCTCATGGTAACCACATGCTGTTTCATAACATTAACCAGTCTTGACTGGATGTTGCATAGCTGATGTTGTTGTTATTTTGACCGTGGAGCCCTACAAGTCAAATGTTGACACAGGGCGTTAAAAGGCGAAGCCAATGGGTCTTGACAAAGCATCTCTGTGACCACCTGGAATGAGAACAGGCTGTTGGTCTCCACCAACTCCTGAGAAAAATATCTGGTTCCTTAGCTGCGAGATGTTTCACTTTCTTCAACAGCTACTCTCTAACTGTAACTGTCTGCTTGGTTTGGTGCGGGGCAGGTTTTGTACATTGAGTTTATCAGAGCTTGTTTGCTGGAAACTGCTCCCTGCTGCTGCTGGAAACAGGGTTGATTAGATCACTGACACTGAGAGATTTTGGTGATAATTCTTTGAGCGTTTATCGCTCCCAGCGAGTTTTCAGCTTTCACATTAGACATAGTGATTGGATCAGTTGATTCAGTGATTTGGCAGGGCATAAAAATGCCAATTTCTCATGAATATTAAATAGTAATTTCAGGAGATATTTCTGCCATCATTGATATAAATAATATTTTGTGCTATGTGCCCAGATTCCCTTCTCAAGTGTTGAACTCAAAAATCAATATGTTTCTTCCTCTTTTATCCAATGTTCTTTTATAACTACACCTACACACATAAAGGTACTCACAGATATTTTAGAGGCAGGCGCGATATCAAACAGTCATTCAGCACTGTTCTGGGAGGCTTCCAGGTACGAATGTGTTCGTGTTGGAGTGTAAAGCAAGGTGTTTTGAGGGAGGGGATCAGCTTTTCTATGAGATTAAAACATTATGAGCAGGGTAAGTCGCTCTTGTCTTTAAGAGGAACCTCATGTTACCTTCTCCCTGCTGAATTAAACCCTTATCTTCTCTACATCTCCCTTGCCTCTACCCACTCTACTTACCTAAGCATTTTACCTCTTGTAAAAATGTACCCAAATTGCTGTGTGACTGTTCAAATGGTGAAAAATGAGCAAAAGAGTGACTATGCTAGGTATGGGATTGTTTGAAGCAATTACAGCCTGTATTTCTTGCTGTTGTTGTCTGGCAAGGCTCAACAGGTATACATGATCACCTCAGTTGGTATTTTATGCAGTCAGATCAGTAAATCCACAGTGAAGTATTACATTATTCAAAATGTCTTCTCTCGTTTTGCCAGACCTGAATGAACAAATCAGCTGGTTTTAATGTTTCTACTTTCCATGGTCTAGAAACATCAACTTGATCATAAACCATCCACCAAAATCATTTCTGGATTAATCTAAAATGAGAATAAACTGACAATAGGCTATGCAGTTTCATAATTGTGCTTAATTTGATTTGTACAGTGCTTTGGGATACGCTTCTTCATCTGAACGATTCCAGTACCTCTCTGATTGGTCCAACATGTATCAATTAGCCTCAAGGGTTTTTAAAATGATGTGTTCCAGATGGTCGCAATGTAGAGTCCAAAAAATTAACAAAGCTGTTCAAGACAGCCAAAACGTTTTGGCTCAACAACAGGATCAAAAACATGTCAGCTTATCAAACTCATAATAACACACCAAAACTGGCCTAGTGGGCCAATTGTTGATGTTGACACTGGCCCAATGCTGCTCTGAGAATCATAAAGCTGGGAATACAGCTTGAATTGATTAAAACCTAAAAGACTAGAGCCCAGAGGTGCAGTGGTACATGCACGCAGATGGACAACATATCTTTTAGGCAATTGATGGTATTACTTGCAGGTGGCTTAAGCCACAGTATTTACCCATCCACCAGGACATCGCTACACCACTGCTTGACATGACACAGCATTATTCCACCAACATCGCCTTGACACTCAAGCAGGGCTAGATATTTTGCTGTTTTTAAAAATGATTTCTCACCCTCACACGTCATATTGAGGTCCTGGGATTACATTAGAAAATAAAAGTTCTTTTCTCGGAGCAATACAAATTGCAATACAAAAGACCGGCAGTCTGGCCTGCAGTCTGTCACGGTACAAGATTGAATAGATGTTGTGCATTCTTAACATTACATACATATTTAGTTATCGATGTATTTGATGTAGTACTCTTCAAGCTCTTTTTTCCCCACTTCTGTTTCACTGTGAAACTACTTTTCTTCATATGCTATTTCTAATATTTTTCCCTGCTATGGGAATGCATTTTTTATGAACAATGTATATTGCTTGCATTAATGCTATTGTGTTTAATTGTGCCAACCTACAAAATTTAAATATCCCAGGCTCAGACGTCCATAACTCCCCAAGTGTGTAAACACAGCTGTTTGTCTGTGTGGATGACTGCAGCATCTCTGTGGCTCTGCTCTTTAGTCCTCTCGGCCCTCCAGTGAGTCTCAGGAATGGCAAAATCCTAATGAGGGATTGAGTAATTACTCCTCTTAATATAAATGTTATAATGGGATTAAAATGATCCCTCCCCCTACCCCAGTCCCTTCCCCTCTGGCCTCCCAGTCGCACTTCTCTGGAAGTCTCTCTCATTTTTTCTGTATCTCACTACCTCGCTCTATCCTCTGTGTACATTGTTTATTTCAGGGTGTCTTTGCGAATTAGTTATTGAAACAATGACCTCCCTAGTCAGTCAGCTGAATGATATGTTTGTGTGTCTGTGTGTGCTTGTACCAGCAACTATGTGTATAGTTTGTACAGTAGGTAATTGTATTTGAATGTTTGTCTCTCTCTCTGTTTCTCTCTGTGTGCAGAGACTTGTTTTGAGCGTGTGTGTGTGTGTGTGTGTGTGTGTGTGTGTGTGTGTGTATACTCGGAACAGCATGTGACTAAACAACAGAAAGCGAACATGACAGTTGCCATGCTGCACAAACTCTCACTCAGATGACACACACACACACACACACACACACACACACACACACACACACACACACACACACACACACACACACACACACACACTTGGACCTCTATACTCGTGAGGACTGTCTTTGGCATAATACAGCCTAAAATCCCTTTACCCTTAACATTACCCTAAACCTAATTCAAACTAGTGCTGGAAGGTTTAATCAATCAACAGAAAAAATATCAGCAACCATTTTCAGTTTCAAAATCAATCAGCTTCTTTGGCCAAGTATATGTTCACACCCAAGGAATTTGGTGTTTTTTCATTGCTCTCAATGTACTAACACACGGTTCCAAAAACAATTTTCAGGAAGTTATAAATACAATGCAAAAAATAAATGTATAACTTGTAAGACATTTTCCACTTAAAAATGCCAAACAAAAGGAATTCAACAATTAATTCCAGCATTTTTTATGTAAAAATGATGTGACTGTAACTTGGATATCTTTAGATTTTGGACATTTCATTGACGTGTGTGTGTGTGTGTGTGTAAATGAGTCACTTTTCTTTTATTTATTAATTTGTTTTTGCAAGTGAGTAGGGGTTGTAACCTCACAACAATCCACTTGCAGGGACAACACAGACTCCAAGACAAACTCCACATAAGGATAAAAACCACCAACAAAGTTTTATGTGCTGGAGCACTTCAGGCCAAACGACAATCAGATTGATTTTGGGTGAAAACACAGTCAACATCAGAAAGGCATCGAGTGACCTCCACTTTGTTTTATAACCGACAACACCTACCCAGAGTTTGCTTTCATGCCATTGCACAGGTAAACTAACATTACATGCAAAGCATGTAAAATATATTCTGATTTTGTACTTTAGTTGGCTCAAGTTAGATAACAATTGCAAAATATTATAGTTGTAAGCAGGGCTTGACATCAACACCCGCCAACCTGCCAAATGCCGGTGGATTTCAGCCATGGCAGGTAACACAGTTGCTCCCACTAGCTACTTTGGCGGGTTGAAAAGGTATCTGCAGTAACAAACGCATTGCAATGTGACACTATAACACTACAACTTCCATGAGTACTACTTGGAAACAGTGTTTGCTCGTGAAGCCTATCGCACTGGACTTGGGCGAGTGACCGACAACACTGTAGGCTAAACAAGAAAACGCTGTGGGGAAGTGGAGCTTTTGTGATGAAAGCACTAGAATGGCCAACATTCAATAACCCCTAGAACAGCCACCAACCGGAAAACCGAGCATCTATCACACGCGCACACACACACACACACACACTGACTTACACACTCCACTGTTATCTCTCCCTCATCCGATTCTCCCTTACTCGTGTCATTTCCAGGACAACTTGGACATTCATCCTTCTTCTGCTCTGATCCGTCTATCATAGCGACCTGTCTATCACATTTATAGCTCTAGTGACACGCCAGCCAGCTTATCAAAAGACTTCTAAACAATAGGCGTTGCTAGGTAACCGGGCATGGTGTGAAAGTTGAGCACAGCATTAAACAGCTGTTTCTATGAGGGGGTTTCAGAATGTGATTAGACAAAAATAATCTGATCTTATTTGTTTCAAATGCAGATAGTTTTCTACTCTGTTACAGTAGCCTATTTACAGTTCATGATTCTAAGTTTTTCAGGTTTTTATTTTTTTAATTAATCTTCTACACCCATGCACCACTTTTATTAAATGCAATAAGAAGCTACTCTTTATGTCTTTTTCTTAAAAGATTAGGCTACATGTTTTCAAAAAAAGAAGCTTATCAGAGGTAATGATAATGACCTATAGTGTCATACATTTTATGAAGTCTTGAATTGAGCGTGTACCGTGTTCATTTACATTTAACAGTGTTGTAAATCTAGTTCAGGTAAGTTTTAGCATGCCATAGTCAACTTTAATCATAAAAAAATATATATTTCGCCAAAACGAAACCCGGCAATATTGTTGCTTTGAGTCTCAGCGGGCGCCATCTTGATTATTACACAATACCTGCGAGCTGCCTGCCTGCTCTCGACACTTCTGCAGAGAGGAAACGTGCTGCCATTTTGTGCCCCCCCCATCACTGTGGGATGTTCTGTTGTCAATCTACAGGCCTTGAACTTGGTTGTATGGACAGAAAAAGTCAACATTTTTTAACAGTAAATATTTCCAAATTATGGACATTCGCCTGGTATATTTCGAAAATGTTGTATGATAACTCTTGTATTTTAGTTTATTTTCATCAGATTTACAGTTACAATTGCATTCTAGGTGTATTAGAAGATATTCAGTTGCATTATAAGCTTCCTTATGATGGTTTTGATGGTTTATTGCATTAAAATATAGCTTTTTTTTTTACCAGTCGAGGATGAAAATATCCTTCATTATTGCATCTCCATGTAGTCTGTAATAGTAAAATAAATATATTAATATACAATGGATTTATATTCCTTAGCTTCTGACTTTTCAAAGGGGACCAGAATTATGCATCTAGGTCAAATGGTTGAGGAGTTATTCCTGATTCCTTTTGGGTATGTTGCTTTAGGCGTTTTTTCTGGAAAAAAGGTACCTGTGCCCAACAGGCTAGCCTATGCTGATGCAAGGTAGGGGCAAACAGCTAACGGCTAACAAATCTGGCGTTGTTTGTTATTGTTTTACCGATACTCGGGTAAACAGCTTCTCCACAGTCTCAGTTGCTGAAAGTTACATGACCCACATACTATACAATAATGCAACATAACAGCGCAGGACAACACCACAGTGGAATACCCATTCACTACAGTAACATTACTTACTGTGGCCTAACTGTTATAAAGTTTGGCAACAATCTCTTTTATAATATTCAGTCTAACTTACTAACCGTTTTTGTTCACATCCAATACATTTAGCTGTGCTCACATTGCTGAGACACAAATAGTTGTTGAAAAGGGTAAATAACTGATGTGTAATGTTGGCTAAATGCAGTCAATATAATGTTATCACGCAACACGCATGGATTACTCTAACCTCAAGCTGATAAAAATATTATACTAATGTTGAAGTGGGAGTTTACTTAAGTCTCCAGTATGCTGTGTGAATCTGTCTCTTGGTGTTTCAGTCTCTGTGTGTCTGATTATGCTCGCTCATGAGTTCCAGCACGCATCAGGCACACATCAGGTTACAATCTGAAAAACGCACTGCTACTGGCACCTGAAAACAACATATAGCCCCTTTAACAATAACAGTGTTTAAAAATTTTTAAAAATAAACCAGATTAATCAATAATGAAAATTAAAGCTGAAACGACTTGTTGATTAATCAATCGAAAATGAATCATCATATTAAGGAAATTAGTAATGTCTTTTTTCACTATGTTCTGATGTCTTAAGTAAGAGTTGTACTTTCGCTAGCTAAAGTCTGTGTGACGAAAAAATCGTCATCAGAGGGTTTACATATAGGCTCTGTGTGGACATCCACGTGCCTTCTGTTTTTTGTGACCTACGCTACCAGGGCACCAACCAATATTCTGCGCATGTGTGGGTCGAGTCCGCCAAGGTGACTCCAGAAAGTAATACAAACAGAAGTAGTCTGTACTGTCTATTATATTCGAGGCTTTATACACCAAAATGATTACTTGCTTTACAGAAAATAATCACCAGATTATTCCATTAAAAAAAAATTAGTTGTAGCTCTAATTCTAACCATAACCCTAAAACTTAATCAGTCTTAATCATCAAAAAGCTCTTTAAGGAAATGAGGACGGGAGAAAAATGCCCTCACTTTCTAAAACTGAACTTGAATTACTCTGAAGGACGAAAACTAAACCTGTCCTCATAAAGATAGAAGTACATGAACACACACACACGCACACGCACACGCGCACGCACACAAACATCCAGAGGCTCGTGTGTAATGCTAACTTGTGAGGACACTGCTGTGCTGTACATTCAGCTTGCCTTACCCAGCATGTCTAACCTTAACATTAACACTGTTACTGGGCTTTCTGTTCTTCTGTCATCTCCAGCCGAGCATAATGAGCAGTCAAAAGACTGCAGTTGTCACTTCACAGGGAAACATTGTTTAAAAAGGGAGCAGAAACCGGAGAGAACCTTCGCTGCTGCAGAGATCTTCCCTGTTATGGTGGTGAATCTCGTTTACAGCCATCACTTTAATGAAAAATAACTTTCTGGTGACACAGCAGCGACACAAACTCCTGCTTTCTTTCAATCCATCTGATGTGTACAGAGAAGAAAAACAGGACCTGTGTATCATTTATTACATATTAATTCATCTTAAGACTGTTTTTTGCCATTTCTAGATTGAACACAAAACAATCACTGGCATAAAATACAGTTATTGTGGAGGTGAAACCTTAAATCCAGCGTATAAGTTATGATAACTGGAGATACTTCCACCTGACAGAAAACAGTATGCAGGTCTTTCTTTTATTAAAACATTGAGTCAACTTGGGAAAGGGAGTTAACACCAACCATGTCTCAATTGCTTTTGACCACTTAATGTGCTAAGTCACATTCACCCATACACACATTTATGTAACAACCAGTGGCAAATTGGGGTTCAGTATCTTGCCCAACACTTCGATATGGGGGATTTGATTTGGTGTTTATTTTCATACATTATTTTATCGTTCTCACTTAAAACTTGATATTTATTTGTGTTGATATGACTTTCAAGGAAGAGTCCTGGAAAAAGTTAAATGACCATGAAATCAGAAGAACTCTCAAATCAGAAATACATTATGCTATTGTAAACAGAAAATTTTAATTCAGAAAATTAAGTCATTTTTAGTCTAAGATCAGTCAATTACCACAAGGCAACTATTATTATTATTATTACTATTATTATTAAATGTTACTTTTACATTATAAAAATGTTTGTAAAATATTAATTCATTAACTTCAGGTTTTATTTTTCTAAATGGATTATTTACTGAATTGTTTGTTTAACAGTGGCAGCAGGCAAAGAACATCAATTCCTGTGGAGTGAGCAGATTCCTGAAATCCAGCTGTGTTCCCAGGACTATTTCAGAGAAACCAGACACAGATTTCCACAAAGACAACACGCAGGCAATTATTCAAATGAAACCTTCAGTCTTATGTACTATATCATTAAGTTCAGCTGGAAACCCTTGAGGTTCTGGTCTGTATTTCTATCTTTTGAGCTCTGTATCCATCTTCAGTGCTGTTTTCTTCTCAAGTCTTGCAGAGTCTTTACACTCCGCTGTTTGTCTTCCTGTGTTGTTTTATCCACCTACAGCCCTCTGCTGTGAGAAATCATATTCATAACTGTGTTAACAATTAAACATGATTGCCTCTAGGACAGTGAAGTCAAGTAAATTACTTGTTGTCCAGCACAAATCTAAATACATTGTGTGTGTGTGGTCCTGCATCCGTGTTCATATCTATGTGTTGTTTGCTTTTACAAAATCAAACATTCAAATATGCAAAACTTTAACTAAATGGAAAGCAGTGTCTGATCAGCAACTGTTCTTTCAATACTTCTGTATAAATTTTTCGGTGTGGGCTATAGCCATTAATCTGATGTGGGTTGCACTTACACTAGACTTCACACATCGGCAGCCACAAAGGAGGTAACCACTTCCCAGTCAACACTCAGGAAATGAAAGCCTTAAAAGGAGACATTGAACATTTCTCTGCTTGACCCACCACCACTACTTTGGATTATTTGAGAAACTTTAAAACCATTTTTCAAATTAACTATAGTCCAGAAAGACTTGGACAAAGACAAGGAGACAATTAAAAAAAAAACAGGTAGACTAAATGTAAAATTTTATTTAGTTACAGTAAAAAAGCTTATGACTTGTGTTTGTTATACCTAAGCTAATAATATAAAAGCTATAAGTAGTGTAAGAAGGGGAGCCAGAAGCTTCCTGCCAGCTCAGACTATGTTCTCTGATGAGGAGGCAGAAAAATCTGGATGGATTTATGAGGGTGAAGGGGCAGTAGAGAGGTAAGCTAGCTGATGAGGCCAAGCTAATGGACCGCTCTCCACTCAGCAGTTCATCTCTCTCTATTCACATATAGATGTCAGCTGGAACCCACACAACTTGTGTATGGAAAGACGAGGACTGCTTCATTAGTACTTTATCAAAGATCTGATAATTGTGCAGAAATTGAAGACTTCTATGATGTTTTTACAATTTTAATTGACATATCAAAAAATAAACAACTCATATACTTCAACAAATACATATTTATTGAGAATGTAAAGGATAACACAATACAGGTAAAGGATCTGTGGTCCTTTTATGAGTTGAGGTAAAGCTTATGTTTCACAATCTATGACTGTGGCTTAGAGTTAGTGCGAGTCACCCGCCGGCTCCCCCAGCCTGTATGCCGAGGACATATTATGTCCTTGGGCAAGATACTGAACCCCAAATTGCTCCCAAAGGCTGTGCCACTGGTGTGTGTGTGCGTGATGATTACTTTCTTTCTAATGAACAGTTGGCACCTTGCATGGTAGCCTCTGCAATCAGTGTATGAATGTGCGTGAATCGGGTGACTGTGACATGTAGTGTCAAGCACTATGAGTGACCGAAAAACTGGAAAGTCCATTTGCCATTTAAAAATTTGTAGTAAATAAGAAACTGCTTATCCAGTAGGGTTGGAGAGCTGGAACCTGTCTGACCTCCATCTCTGCCTAAACATAACCAAGACATATTTTGCTGTTAGCTGGTATGTAAATGGAACACCATTGAAATATCTTGTCAGGTTTTGCAGGTATAAACAGTTTGCAACTTTGCATATACAGTTCCTTAAAAAGTGTCCTCATTAAAATGATGACAAATATTATCATTACAGCATACATTCTAAACCAAAAGTAGGCTATATAAAAGCGGTTTTAGGCAACCTGTTCTCACTCCCAAATCGTCAGATATGGACGCATGGTCAAGCAATGAACTGTAGCTCCCCTGTGCTGGCAGCACTTATGCTGCACTCATGCTGCCAGCAATCATGCCCACCACCATGCTTGACTGTAGGCAAGAAACTCTTGTCTTTGTACTCCTCACCTGGTTGTCGCTTGACACCATATCTTGGTCTCATCAGACCACAGGACATGGTTTCAGTAATCCATGTCTTTAGTCTGCTTGTCTTCAGCAAACTGTTTGCGGGCTTTCTTGTGTAGCATCTTTAGAAGAGGCTTCCTTCTGGGACGACAGCCATGCAGACCAATTTGATGCAGTGTGCGGCGTATGATCTGAGCACTGACAGGCTGACCCCTCCAACCCCTCAGCCTTTGCAGCAATGCTGGCAGCACTCAAACGTCTATTTCCCAAAGACAACCTCTGGATAGGATGATGAGCACGTGCTCTACACTTCTTTGGTCAACCATGGCGAGGCCTGAGTGGAACCTGTCCTGTTGAACCACTGTGTGGTCTTAGTCACCGTGCTGCAGCTCAGTTTCAGGGTCTTGGATATCTTCTTATAGCCTAGGCCATCTTTATGTAGAGCAACAAATCTTTTTTTCAGAACTTTTTTCTCTGAACTTACAGTGACGAGTATGAGGGAATGTGAGAGCAATAACACCAAATTGAACACACCTGGGCCCAATCCCAACGTCCACCCTCACAGACTCACAGACTTTGAGGCCGCGTTCCCAGCAAATCGTCAAGTGCGCAAGGGCTCTCTCGCGGACATTTTGAACCCTTTTTAGACCCATTTCGTAAGTTCACATTTCTGCAGACTTCGCCTGAGGGAACTGCCCACAGTTCATAGTGGTATGATGTGAAACACAGGGGTTACCAGGGGAAGCCCTGAAGCGAGAGAAAAATCCCAGCAAATCCGCGTTATAAGAGAAGAAGAAGAAAAACGGTAACAAGCATCGACACCAACGCTGATGTAAACACTGTTAGAATTTTGTTAACTTAAGATGGTACATAGAACACATTAAATCGGAGGAATGCATCCACCTTATTACACACTTTCAGCGTCATCAAGGTAACGTGATAAGTGGCAAAGTGCTGTCCCGTTCCTGTGAGCCCTTGCAGCCTCTTGCACTCAATCATTTACCCAGTGATATCATTAAAGTCTGTGAGGGTTCAGGTCTTAGGGCTTAGGGTGGACATTGGGATTGGGCCCTGCTCCCCTTTCACACCTGAGACAAAATCACATGACACAGGGGAAGGAAAATGGCTAATTGGGCCCAATTTGGACATTGTCACTTAGGGGTTACTCACTTTTGTTGCAATGGTTTAGACATTAATGGCTGTGTGACGTGTTATTTTGAGGGGACAGCAAATTTACACTGTTATACAATCTGTATACAAAAATGTTAGGGCTGTACTCACTTTTGTGAGATATTGTACAGATACAGTTACCGTCCACACTTACGTGCAATGTAGGGTGTCTAGTCAAAAAAGAAAACCCCACCCTAGTATCCCTTGGAATAACATACATAATGGTCGATTCTACACCTCACGATTTACGTCCTTCGTCTCTTGTAAAGTGTGAATCTTCAAACATGTGCCAGTTGTAATCATAGACATGGTTTGATCTGATTTGATGAGTTTTAAATGGCTCCCTCAGAACCTACATGCATTGAAACACACCAAACTTATAAGTGGATTTCAACCATCCAAATTAAGCGATTTGTGAGAAAGCTGACATTTTGGGATACTGAAGGGTCTCAGATCAGTGAATACTCAGCAGGCTCCATGTAATTCTCCATGTAATAAATCACTTTAAAGAACTGAGTTTTATGGACTTGCTTTCCTTTAATGACTCTGGGGGGAGTTTCTGTCTCCTCCTAATCCTCTGACTGATGTTGAAAGTGAAAGCTTCAGGCTTTTCGGTCTGCTTATCTGACCATAGAAACTCCACTGTTAGCAAATCAGCCTGTGTGCTAAATTAACACGTGCAAAGTCAAGGGTTTTTCTAGTCCTCTGTTTCTTGGGTTCAACTTTCATTTTGGTGTATCTCTAACTTTCTTTCAGGGCTTCTGTTTCCTTATTTTATCGTATTTTGCTTCAAATTTTTATTATTTCCAGATGTTTTCTGTCAATTTCTTAAACATTTATTTTAAGCTTTTTAGGTTTTTAATTTTTTGAGGCTTGAATTAACATTCAATCTTTTAAGATTACTTTTTTGCGAATTCGTTCCCTCTTTCTGTCTTTAAAGCAAGCTTGTCTTATTCTGAGCTTTCTGTCAGTATTTCATTGATGCTTTAATATCCAGCTCCACGCAATTGTTTTTGTCAAACCAACTTCCAACTTTTGTTTCCAGTTCATTTGAAGCTTTGTTGCAAGATTTCCATTTCTCAAACATTCTTTTCCAAATTTCTTGTAATATTTTAAGTTTTTGTGTTTTATGGTTTATATCTTATGAGCTTCCTGATCAACTGTCTAGCATCCTAGGTGTTCATTTGTATTTACGTAGCTTTAACTTTGACATTTCTTTAACATAAAGGCCAATATCTGTAAAGCAAAAATAACTGAACAGTTCTTATTGTTTCTTTGGGAAAGAGATACATTTACAATGTTTTGATGACATTTGCTCTTGTTCCTGTGGAGGTTAAATCCAAGTTGCTTTGGACAAAATTGACAAAATGATTGCAATATAGTGGTAGAATAACTTAGAAACACCAAAATATCTTTTATAATGCAACTTTAACCACATCATTGTCACTTTACCTAGCAATTTTGTCTCCTTATTTTAGTCTTAGCCTCTTGTTTATTCATTTTTTACTTTCTCTGTTCTGTCCCTGTGCTGCTGCAACAATCGAAATTATCCCTGCTTGGGATTAATAAAGGCTTCTAATCTTATCTTATTAAAGGACATTGTTCTGCCACAACCTGAGAGCTTACTAGACTCCAACAGTATCATGGACGCACAGGTTTCTGTTCAAATCCAACACATCACCTTCATTATCCAACTCTCCCATCTTTTCTGTCACTCTCCACTAAAAGTTAGCAAGCAGTTCAAGATCTAAAAATCATTATTTCAAAAATGATGGTGGACTGGTGCAGATGTTTTAAAAGTCCCTCTGAAGCTTGGAGTCTGTGTGTACCCACCGAAGTGTATCACAGCAGCAGCAGCACTGATCTGAGACCTCTAATTAGCTCCCTGTGCTCTCAAACTCATAATGACCCTCATTTGTCAGGGAATGTGCAGCTTGTGAGTGATACAGCGACGGAATGTGAGTTCAGGTGAAGCAAAAGGAAGGAACTGCGGCTCCCCAGGGGGAATGTAACAGTGTGAATTTACACTCCCTTGCTTGATGGGGGCGCTATAATTGAAGGGCAAAATTTCAAACATGATATCTAAAACACAACAGGTCTGATGGGGGAGTGATGATGGATTTTACGAATGAGTTGTAATATTTTAAAATATTACACCAATTAGCCAGATGGGGGCATTGTAAAACGATCTTCCGCCTATACATTACTCCCTCCAAATTAGGCTTTAAAAGGTTTTAATCAGGGTTTTACCTAGCTACAAATAAGGCGGAGGTGGTATCATGCTGATCAAGTGCACACATGTGCATGTGTACCGTGTCTTCAACTGGCTCAAGCAAACACTTTTTTAAGCAACGTATTTTGTTTATTTTACCTAATTTAAATTATTAGCTTTTCTCAGTCACATTCTCAGATGGTAGGTATTGTAATGAACTAATATCATGTTTTACAGATGTTTGTTTGAACTTCTTCTGTTTGAACTTCTGTTCAATAAAGTGGAGGGGGGTGAAGATGGCATTCAGTCACATATAGAGGCTCTTAGAGCAGCATTCACAAATGCCTACTGCCATTTGCAACAGTATTTATTGCTTTGAGGTTTGAAAAAACAAATAAATGATAAAGATGATTGGTTGCAAAATACTTTTAAATACATTCTTTTACTCTTCAACAATTACAGCTCCCTTGAGACTTTGCCAGCTGTACTATAGCTTAGCCTCAGATGTGGTTGTTGAATACTAAGGTGTCAATGAGTTGCTCAGTGTTTACTGTCCAGAACAGGAGCAGATACTCGTTTATCTTGGAATATGGACATAAACCCCAGAAACAAGTTTCATCTTTTCCGAAAAAACTGCAAAATGTATTGTCAGATGTGACAGATGTGTTTTTAGCCGTGCTTTAATTGGGCTAGTACTCACCAGTAGGAAGTACTGCCACATTAGGTTTCTGTCAACTGTGTACCTTTACTCAATACTGCTGCTTTCTAATTAGTGTACTCAATGGTATAAGCCTAGTTATTATAAGATTTGGCCAAATTGACACATTTCCTGCTCAGACCAGCCATAAGTGGAGTCAAATGTGCAGCTGCTATGGGAAGTATATCATTGAATTCAGTCAGAAAGCAGCTGGTAAGAGGCTACATTTTGTTATGAGATAGTAATTTGTACTCTTAAATTAATAATTCAAATATGCACAATTTATGCTGTGTCTGTTGCAACTAGATCCCTGTCAGCATTTCAGGCACTTGTGTTCAGTGATTTCCCAAATTAAATTTATAATGTAATGTTTTCTTAATGTTGGTGCTCAGAGTATTAAATAATGAATTTTCTTGGTGGAAAAGTAATTGATTAAGGTGAATTTGGTGTGA
The DNA here is from genome assembly GCF_021292245.1 of Micropterus dolomieu. Taxonomy (NCBI): domain Eukaryota; kingdom Metazoa; phylum Chordata; class Actinopteri; order Centrarchiformes; family Centrarchidae; genus Micropterus; species Micropterus dolomieu. The sequence continues at coordinate 5,119,300 of NC_060157.1, forward strand.
TGGGCAAAGCTGGATTACCCACCTGGCACAGCAGGCAACTGCCCAAGGGCTCCTGACCCCTAAGAGTCCCAACAGTCTCAGATTCACTTTGTTTCAATTGTGTTTTGGTAATTAATGGTAATTTGGTGATTAATTGCACATTTGCTAGAATTTGAACAACTTCAGTACAATATCATCTAAGGATGACTTTTTTTGTCACCTCGCCTTCCAAAAGAGTCCAGTGGTCACATATTACATATACCTAAATAGTGGTGATTGCCCAGATTAACACAGTAGGTACCCAGCAGCACATTTTTGCTTAACAGACAAATCTGTCTGACATGAGGTAGACCTCAGGGCCCTCTGGTTTTAATGTGGTTGAATTTCTTGCAGGAACTGCAGTATCTTTATGTACTGTACATATTTTGGTAATGATGGGACATGCCTTTGGGTTGTAGAACATTCACTGTTACTCTCATGTACATTGAGTTTGAAGTCCTTGCTCTACCTATGAGTGATAAAGAACTTTCCAATGACTACAAACTTATATATTTTAATTTCAGGGTTGTTTGGGGCTATGTGGGAAGCTTTGCATAAAACCTTAATTTTATAATTGTGGTAAGACTGTGACAGAGCTTTCTCTTCAATGCAGAAACTCTGCTCGGTTTTTCTAAAGTGTGTCAGAGCCGGAGCCGTGATGATCTGGGATCTCTAATTAGCTCCCCTTAGTCTCAAACTCATAATGGGCATCATTTATCAAAAAAAATATTCAGACAAATCTGTGTATATTCTAATACATGCAGTGAAACAAAAACCAAAAAACTTCCAGCTTTGAATTATACAGCACTGAGCCGTTAAAAAGCTTCTGGGAGAGTTATCCTACATTAAGGAAATATTTTTTTAGTCTCTGTTGTTCAGACCATTTAAATGTTGGAAATATGTGGGTGTATAGATTTTATCAGTAGCTGCTGTCCAATGAAAAGTTTTCTGGTATGAAATTGGGGTCACTCCCTAAACTGCTTAAGATGTCAGGTTAGTTAGTCCTGATTTTGGGGCCACAAACCTCAAACAGTATCTCAGCTCATAAGTTAAAACTGTAGCCTCTCTTTCTAATTTAAGATGTCCATGAATAAATTGATAAGATCAGACAGAGTTTTCAGAGTTGAGCCCCTTTTACATTGGACAATAACCCACTAACACCTGCCTTTTGTCTTTGATGTAAAAGGGGTAGTACTGGCATTCACTGAAATGACAAAAGGCTCTGTAGTAGTCATGAGGATTTATCAGCTCCAGCTCCGATCGGCAGTGATGGAAACATGACGCCTGTAGTATTAGCGTGCTAGGCTAACAGTCCCTCAGCTGTGTAATCTGCGCTGCACTGTCTTTCAGAGCACACATACAGCGTAAACACGCCTATCACCAGCCCAGCACAGTGCTGTTATGAAACGCCGCAGCTACATCTAATTTTTATATAGTATGTATATACTATGCGCTACACACAGAAACCATCGTAACATTGCCACTAGTCCCCATGCTGCTATATACTATTTGAAAAATGAGAAAAATGGTCATCAGACAACAGCTGGTGGGTTCCAAGATTGCATTTTGGCCAATGCGTTTCGGCTCTTTTGCACTTCACGTGAACTGTTTACCTGCATGAAAACAAAGTCTGCTCAAAGGTGACTTGGACTATAAATGGAAACCAAAATGCTTCAGATACCAAAATCTTGTCCCTTGTCTACAGATTCTGCTTTTAAATGCAGATATCTGTTTGCAGAGATTAATCAGGGCCAAACAGGGTCAGGACCCGAAACCCACTGCCAAACACCAATGTCACTACCGCTAAGGTGGTTTGTGAGTGCAGAGATAGCTTCAGATTAACAAACTGGGCTTTATATTTTGTTCGACAGACATTTTGGATTGACCTCTGCTCAGTTAAGCCCCACTAGTCCCCGATGTGGAAACACAGTGGCTGATTAGTTTATTGAGGGCAGTGAAGCGCAGAGCTGTAATTCACCAAAGAGTTTTATTGCCTATTCTGCACAGAGTTTATGGGATCTTTTCAATTAGTACGGTCACTGCTGTAAACAGACCGGTTGCTCTGTGTCTTGTCAGCTTTATGCATCACTGCCTCGTTACAATCAGACAAATATATTTTAAAGGCCCTGAAACTTAAACAGAGGCAGCCTGTGAGGATAGAGACCCGCTGTGGGAGAGGAGGAAATACTGAGAAAAAAACCTTTAACAGCTGATTATGAGATTATGAACTCTGGTGATATTGTGTATTGTGTTTCTTATTGTCAACAAATCCCAAAAGACCAAACAACAATGAATTCATTCTACTAACAGGTGTTGTCTGTATCCAAAGTCTGATATATGTTGTTCCTGTCAGGTTATCCAAGAAACATTGAAAACACATTATTGAGCCACACTGTTGCTCTGGATGACAAGTTCCTTTATTGCCATAAACACTCACTGTAGTTTGTTTTGACTCAATCAAATGCACCTTCTTGCTGCCTCAAATAGGGGTAAACCGGGGCGAAAGTAACACAGGACGAAAGTAACAAGCCGATTTTCTCAGAGCCCTGACTGCATTTGCAGTCCAAGCTGTGACAGCACCTTCAGCACGCAACCATTGATGGTGCGGCCAAATATCGCATGATTTTGTCATCGTTTCCTGAGGCCGTCTTCGGAAAGCAGTTTTCGATCACTGCAAGTAAATTTCTGAAGCGTGACTCTCTATTCGAATTGCAAGTTGTGTCTCTTGTTTCATGTGTCACAGTAAAGATTAATCTACAGGTTATTTAGTGCTTTAACACACCCTGAAGTTTGCCCTGTCTGAGTTTTTCAGTATAAAAATAAATCGTGTTTATATATCAGGAGTGGTTACTTTTGTCCCGCTACTAATGTGGTGACTTTCTCTGCATTGCAGCATTTATTAAAACATGTTTATGTCATATTATACCAACAGAATATGCCAATAGCGTGGGTCAGAAAGACAGAGGTCTGGTTCAGCCAGATGTTTATGAGAAGGCATTTCTGGACATCTCTTTTAGAAACATTAGTCTCAGGTCAGCTGATAAAGTCTCATGCCATATGCCATGCGCTTTGTTCAGATAATGCAGGAGGAGGGCAGAGATAATTGGGGAGAAGACAAGACCAAAGGTACAGATCACATTATTAAGTCTTCTCCTTGGACTAGGAGAGGAAGCTGCATGCTTATATTAAGAGAGAGCTGATATTTATTTTGGCCTGTCTCCTAAGGAGGTCAGTGGAGTAGGTGTCAATAAAAAGCACTCAAAATGCAGATCACTCATACTGTTCTTACTAAAACAAATTTAAAATAATTTCAAAATCTGATATTTGTATAGGCCTATTCTATAACTAGCTTTTTAATTTTTATCTTAATTTTAGTGTTTATTTTCATTTTTGTCTTATCTTTCTATGTTTCATTTTTTCACTGTTTCTGAAACTGCTACAACATGCAAATATCCCCAGTACAGGATCAGTAAAGTCTTATTTTATTTTAATCATGTCAGGTTCATAAACAATCTCCATCTAAACATTTCCCCCCTGTTTTAGGTGCACACATTTGCATATTTATATTATTTATAATATATCCTTAATTTAATATGAAATATTCTAAACAATTCAAGTTTGGGCTGTCAGGTTACTTTTGAAACTGAATATTTAAAATAAAAATTTAATTAAAATTTTTTTTTAAAGATAAAGGACAAAAGATGTTTGCAGTTAATAACAGTCATGTTTATTTATTAAATACAAATCACAAAAAAATCTAGCTTGTATTGTTGTGTTACTAATGACCGACCTGTGTGTTACTTTTGTCCCAGCTGACGGGGTCGAAAGTAACAATGTGCCGCTTGTGTTTAAAGTGAAATTATACGGAAGTCGTTCTACATTTGTACAAAATACAACCTGATATTGATAGACCACACCTGTGAGTTATTGACCACAGCTAAAATACAACTCTATCTGAAACATTATCTTTTAAAATCAGGTTTTTCTGAAAAACGGTACTTTCACCCCTGCTCTCCCCTACTCACTAGAGCACTACATAATCTACTGCTGAAAATAGTGCCAACAATTGCACTTTTTACTCCTGTTTAGCAATGTTTCCTAAAAACGACAGTGCCCAGTTGTGTCAGCTTATTTTGTTTCTTAATGAAAGTATATTTGTGACCCATTTTTAATTAATTTTAGGGTGCCCTAATGGCTTAGGGGTTGAACTCCACAATGTCTCGGATTGCACTGGGGACCTTTGTTTCAGGTCTCTCTCTCCCTAATTACCTGTCATTTTGCCACCATCTGTAATAAAGACACAAAAAATATTTCAGTAGGACCAATGGGTTTGGGTGGGGAAGTTGAAGTTGTAAGAGACAGACTTAAATGTTGTTGGTTTTGGTCTTCTCTGAATGACCTAAATTTTTAACACTTTCACTATTCTAATTCTAATGCATTTGGAAAAATGTTGATGAAGCAACATCTATCTAATCCATCATACATACATTTAACCCTTAAATGTAATTATTCACATAAACCAAATGTGTCTTTACATTGAAATAGTACGGGTTATTCTGGAGAAGAAGAGCTAAAATACACCCAAATTTGAACCTAGAAAGAAACTTTCATACCATGGTGGTCTTTCTCGGTTATTAACAAGCCTCCAAACGCGGCTCATCTGCTGCCCTGAAAATGGAATTGCAGGTGAAAAAATGGCAGTTCTTTTAAATAAAACTGTTGACAAATAAAGTCAGAGCAGACAGAGAGAGAAAGAGAGAGAGAGAGGTGTAGGTGTGTGCTTGTGTGTCTGAGGGAAAAGCAAGGTGAGCAGATTACTGTTGTTTGTGATTAAACACAAAAATAAGTTGGAGGATTATAGAATTAAAATGGTTCGATAAGAAATAGGATAATGTAGTCTTTCAAATATTTTTAAGCAAAATATATTTAAAAATCGCCTAGTTTATAAACTACTGCAATTTATTTTCAGCTCCTTCCAGTGAAAATACTCATCAGTGTTTCATTATGACCATACAATTGAATGGACCCCAGTGAGATTAGCACATTTATACTGTTGCTGATGGGGATCCTAATAAAAATAGATTTTTCCACTAAATAGTTACAAATATGTTTTTGTATGCTGTCAGTTATAGTTCTTAGAAAGAAAGAAAATTAGAAAAGGCAGGTCAGACCTAAACACTAAAAATCAGTAAGTGGAATCAGACAGGAAAAATGTAATCTGTGGATCTCTTACTACAGCTAATACAGTGATAATCCTGTTTGTGAAGTTAAATAAGGCTAGTACTGTAGATCTACCTAAGTGAGAGACGTCTTCTGTCCCAGAAGAATCCTACTACTTGAAACCTATTACTATGTAGAGGACGCAAGTTTATTAGGATCATATAGTCGCGTGGTGAACCTATGAACTTAAGTCATATTTAAACAACTATTGCTTTGTGTTGTTGGCCAGAAAAATAGTAGTTAGACTTCCCTCTGTGTACATGCATCCTATACAAGTACAATGTTGGCTGTATTATGTGTCCCCTTCAAAAATTGCTCTTGAGAAATTTTATGTTTATAATCCCAGTTAGATGAAATTTACACCCATGGGTATGAGAATGTGTTACTTTTAGATGTACTAAAAACATGTTTTACCAGAACCAGCTTTTCATTGTGATTGCCTGTTAAATTCTTCAGAGCATTTAGGTAATTTGTATTTTTGAAGACGTTTCAAATGCCATCGCCTGCAACATTACTGTACTGAACTCATCTTGAAAGTCATGTGAAACCCATGAAATCAGGAAAAAACTTTTACAGTGGAAGAAGAAAGCGCTCTGATGGTTGATCCAACAGGTGCTCTTTAGTGGGGCAGGTGAAAGCACAAAACACAGGACCCAGAAAGTCTTGCTTGATATGGTGCAGAAAATATCAAGACACTCTGTCTTCAGGTGGAACAATTTTATAAATGTATTCTTTGAGCATGTCGGCAATCAATCCCTGTTTGCAATCAAGCAAGACTTATTTGGCTGGTGACATGTAGTTTCAATGGTTTATTTGAGATTTTTCTTCCTGTGGCAATGCAGCACTAATGAGTTTCCTTTTTTCTTTAATATATGATCTTTCTCTCTGTGTTTTTAATACTGAACAGGCATCAACATGCAGACTACGGTTTCTTCTGAAGGAAGAAAATGAGCCCTACAAGTATGCTGAGTGTATGCAGAGAGAGGAGAACCCAGACGGGGGAAAATAGTGGTATTACCCTTTCAACCTTTCTCTTCCAGTGAGACGGCAGACTGAAAGACCAAACCTCAGCAAAACCTTTCTCTTAATAAATAAAACCAGAAAATGTCACTGTGAGCTACTTTTATGAAGACCGCTGAATGCATTGTCTCACAATCTCTTATCGATTAAAGGAGGGTCATGATTTCGAGTCAGTGCACAGCACATTTTAACATTTATTGTCTGGAGGGAGATTCATTGTGCAGGACCAGCACTGAAAACAGTGGACAGAATGCAAAACATTTACTGGTTTTTCGCCATTCATAGTAAAAATGATGATTCCCCAGGGTGAGAGCGCCAAGTCTGAAACTGATACTCAGCAGGAGCAGCATATAAAACCACCTTAATATGAGTTTGACAACAGTCTTGTCATGTGCAGCAGAGTGCTGCTGCTGCTGCAGAGAGACAGGATAAAGTGACTGGGATACATTTAAGGACAGGAATTAAACGTAAAGACTACTACTTATTGTTTGCAGAATTGTCTGTTTGCAAGCTGACTGTCCTGAAAACATCGCGCTGGTGTCATAGTGTTAAAAGCGCTGTTAGTAATGATGCCTCACAATTAATTGGTTGATGATGAGGCTAGTTATGATGTAATCTCTCTCACTCTCTCTCTCCTGCACACAGCCAGCCCCCTCCCTTCTCTCTCTCTCTCTCTCTCTCTCTCTCTCTCTCTCTCTCTCTCGTCTCCCCACCTCTTTCTCTGTCTTTCTCTCCTATCCTAACCAACATGGCCGCTAAGTCGGATGGAGCAGCGGTGTCTGTGGAAGATGACAACACGCCCAGGAGCCTCTCGGAGCCGGGGAACCCCGCCGCCCGGCCCCGCTGCAGCGCCGCTGGCGGGAAACCCTACACCCTGCTGGACTGCTGCTGGGTGCTCTGCGCCCTGCTCGTCTTTTTCTCCGACGGCGCGACCGACCTGTGGCTGGCCGCCGACTACTACCTGAGAGGTGACTACTGGTGGTTCGGCTTGACACTCGTCTTCGTCGTGGTGCCCTCCGCGGTCGTCCAGGTACTGAGTTTCAGGTGGTTCGTGTATGACTACTCGGAACTGAGCGGCGGGGATGGATCAGCGAGCGGCAGCGGGACCGGCGCGGCCGCGGTGGCGGCAGGCGCGGCAGGAGGAGCAGCCACGGCGGGCGACAACACTTTAAGCACCAAGGACAGCGACCAGCGCGGTGGATGCGCGGCGACGGGGAACGCAGCAAATGCGACCCCAGTTTACTCGTCCTCTGCCCCTCCAGCGACGGCAGGGAGAGTGGGGGGCCCCCGGAGGTGCTGCACCGTCTGCATGTGGGTCTTTCAAACAGTGCTCCACGTCCTGCAGCTGGGGCAAGTCTGGAGGTAGGACCGCTGGGGTGGTGTGGGGAACAAGAGGGGTGTGCGTGCGTGAGCGCGTGTGTGCATACGTGTTGGTGTGTGTTTTAATGTGAGCGCGGTGCACATGTGAGCGTTGCTCCCAACAGGATAGTGTTGGGGATGTGCTCTGGAGATGTGTGCGCGTGTGTACGCGCTCGCTACGCGTGTGCGAGCGTCCATGCCCGTTCATTTGCATGTGTGTGCGCTTTTCCGCCGAAATGTTACCTGTTCTTCTTATCTACTGCTGCAGAAATGTGCAGAAATCCGACCAGCAAAGAGTGAGATTCTTTTACCGTCGAGCTGAACTTGAAGCATTCACTTTCACACAACACTTACGACAGTGATAGTAAAAATATGAATTACTCTCCCATGAGCCTCTTTGTCCATCTGCCCTTCTGGTCCTGGTTGTGACAGAATCTGGACGGATGCATACAGTCATCTGAGCTCTAACATACAGTTTCTTTCCCTGGTCCCTCTCTCTGTCATGGTCCTGACATGTTGACAGGAATATTATCAAAGCTCTGTGGTTTAGACCCCGCTGCACTTCTCCTCTGGCTGCTTGTCATGTTAGTGATCTTAAAACTGAATTTTATTTTTTCCTCCACACTCAGTGTAGTTCAAAGCTTTTATAACAATTCTGAAAATGTACTGTATTTAAGGAGAATTTTGAAGAACTTCCATTTAATGCTACTTCATACTTTTATATTTCAGAGGAAAATGTTGTACTTTTTACACCACTACATTTATTTGGCAGCTGTAGTTACTTTACATATTAAGAATTTGCATAAAAAAGCAGTGTCTTGTTCGGGCCCCTTGTCATGTTTGTCACATTTCCCCTCTAAACTAATCAGATGGTTTAATTTAAACTACTGGTTAAAGCCCCAAAAGGTAAAACTGTCCAATATTTCATAAGAAAATCATGCTACATTTAGCTGATAATACTTCTGTAATAAGTAGGAATCATTAAATAATAATAGTCATTAATAATATTTTAAACGCAGAGTATTTTTACATCATGGTATTGGTACTTTTACATAAGTAAAAAATGCAATCTATGAAAGTTTTTCTGCTCATTAGTGTATAAAACTACACGTCTAATATAAGGATGTTTACATGGCAAAATGCACTATATAATGTAAGCTTTATTTGAACTTGTAATATCGATTACAATTTTTTTGTTGACCCAAAGCCTGACTGACAAGAGCAGCCACTGACACTATAGGCAGGAAAGCCAAAACTGACACACACAAATATGAAAGCAACTTAATGTAGTAGTAGTAATACACAAGCGTCACAAACAACAATGTTTGACTACTGAGGTTCAGTAGCAGCTTTCAAAAACCACAGAAATAGTCAGAAAATAGTTTTAGAATCTATGTTCTATCTGCATCTTGTTTTTTTTATTGAATATGATTTTTTTCAGCACCAGCCAGGCTGTTGGTTCAGCACGCAGCTTTTTTTCCTGCTTGTTCTTGTTTTGTTAATGTATTGTAAGTTATTTCAACTCTTAGGAATAACAGAACATAGTTTTAATCAGCTGACAAAAATGTACAGGGCAAGCTGTTGAACTTTCTGCTGTTTCAACCTCCTTTTAACAGGGAAGTTAATGGTCAGACACTGGTACGAGAAATGAATATGTGCCTTGCTCAAAGACACTTAAACAACCAAGCAGGATTGATAAATTCAACTCCGGTTGTGATTGTAATACTTCTACCCCTCAGAGAAAATTTAAATCACTTCTCAGTTTTTCTCAGAGCAGGGTGAATAAATCAGTAAGCCGCCCTGAAGTGTCCTTGAGCCCTTTAACTTCCTGCTCCAGGCCTGCATCTGACCTCTGACCTCTCTGTGAAGGTAGAGGAAGACAGAAAAACACATTTTTAACATCCGCTAATCCCGAATTAGAGCATGTGGGAATTCACACGAGCATAATTACATGCAGACTCTGTAATGATCTGCATTAATGAACAACAATAAGATGCTGAGAGCTGGAGAATGAGAATGAGTTGGTTTTAATGTGATAGTTGCCGGGAGAGTTGGTCACTGTTCAGTGTGCCTTGGATTTGAGTCTGATTTTAAATTTTGCGAGATTTATTCAGCACATGTGGAAATGGCTCATGAGTTTCACCTGCAGCTGAAAATTCCCATTTTTCCCGCCCATGTGATTTGGAACTGATCTACTAATCAATGTGAACAGCAAAAAAAGGTAAAAAAAAAAAAAAAACATGCATCTTATTTTCTCAATTCACATCTGGAACACATGATTTATTCAATAAAATGAAATTAGTGCAGTATGAAACCCAGATGTGAAATACATTTTAAGCTCATGTCTCAGCATCATTTTGCATCGTAGCAGCTGGGCAGAGCCAGTGTGATTAGAAGATGTTAAGTCTGGATTAAGGAAAAACCCCAATTTTTGCTGACTTTTATCTTTTTCCTTCTTTGTCTTGCATCTCTCTGTCAGTCATTAAAGGATTATCCATGTAAATACTGACTGAAACAGAACAGCTAGTGGTGATTACAGTCTGTTTGACATCTTTTTTTAAAATTCCGAATATTAATAGTAATTAAAATTCCTGTTAAGATATTTCCTGCAACAGCATGAGAGCAGATGATTTAACAGTGATCTAAAACATTGAGCTTTGGAGTCAATCTCTCATTTTCCATGATGTTCAACGATCTTGGTGAAACATTCATCTCAAAACAGCTATACACAGACTAATATCCACAGTCATGAGAGCATGAAAGAGCAGATAATGCATTGCAATATAAAGACAGGTTGAGGTTTGAATCAAGGTCAAATCACCATTTCTTGACTGGAGACTCCCGCTCTTCTATTGATATCACTGTCTCCATCCACATTTAAAATCCACAGTTGAAAAGCAGCAAGGTCACATCTTTATCTGGGGGTTGTTGAAAGACATTCTGATCACTGTAAAAAAAATCTCTAACTGAAGCTGAAGCAGATAAAAAAGGCAAAATGTAGGTTTACTCAAGAAGTGATTTTAGCATTTATATCACAAATGCTAAAATCTTGATTTTGAGCATCTTAAACCGGAAGAGGATTAATTTATTATATTCTAAAAATTTTCAACTGATTACAACTAGTCTATGCAATAGGTACACCAAGCTTCGGAGTGTCATTACCTCCCCAAAATGATATTTGATCCAAGAGGTCCAATCAAATTTGGAAACTCTGGAAAAGCTGAATAATTAAATTTTTTCATCCCATTCATGTGCGCTGGGAGGTGGCACGGTGATGCAGGGGTTAGCACTGTCACCTCACCTCACAGCAAGGAGGGTTTCCTCCGGGTGCTCGCAATTGGCTCCAGCCCCACGCAAACCTCTAAAGGATGTGATTCTAGATGGATGGATGGTGTGTGGGGATCAGCTAGCTCACCAGAGGAAGTTAGTGTGTATCCTCTATAGACCCCAGAAAATGTGGAAGACCATTGAGGCCCACCAAGACTTTTTCATCATAAGCCATAGGAAACATAGTCTCAGGATTTATTGGATGGATTGTCATGAAATTTGGGACAGGCATTTATGCACTTCAAGCAGGTTGTCATTTTTGCGATCTTCAAACAATCAGACAGACATTAAAATCCTGGTCGGGAGACAGGGCATGGACAGATGGACAGAGAAATGGAGGGACCAGCAAAGCATCAGCTTCAGTCCTGCCTGGAGTTCAATGGTCGCCCAGCATAGCAGTTTTTAGGACAATCCAATTGGTTCCTGTCTGTGCCAGACCAGATCAATCAATCCCAGAGAGAAGTAATTGAATTGGTTCCAAATGGTCACTCAGCTCAGGTGGTCTGACTGTTAGCCGTGTCCGTCCAGCCACAGCTAATAATCAGCCCGAGTGGCTAACTGGCAGCTTCAATGTAGCTCAATACGCTGAATCATTCAAATCCTTGTGTGTGTGTGTGTGTGTGTGTGTGTGTGTGTGTGTTAAAGCAGGGGTCGCTTCACTGTTCATTCATTAATAAAGGGAATGTCAGTGATTATTACTTTTAATTTTAATTTTGGGGCCCGTCACTCAGATTCTCTTTAAATGGTGGCTCACTGGGTAAAGAGCGATTGGCAGCCATGTTGGAAGAATGGTAATAAAAAGAAAAATGTCAGCAGGTACTCCAGATATTTTACCTTTTGTATGATGTTGACTGGAACATCTTTTCCATCCGTTCTATCACACAGACAAGGGCAGATGAAGTGTTTTGGAGGCCCATGCCAAACACAAACATGGGGTCCTCTTTATTGTCTATTCTTGTTGTTATCTATCCCTGTTTGTCTTAACATCAGCCCTTTTCACAGACCCCTTCACTGCTGAATTGATGATCTACTGCAAAGGTTTCAATACAAACCGAATCTCTCGTTTCATCTGTGATGAAAGACTCAGTTTAATAATGTTGTTTAGATTCTCCAGTTTGTGTCAGTTCTCATTTAATTTCTCATTTATATGTCTTTACAGTTGAGAAATTTGATTGACAGTTTGCAGACATTTATGATTACCATTACAAACCTTCTTGTACTGTGTTCTGTGGCTGTGCTGTGTTCATAGTACAAGAAGTGGATATAATTTCTGTTTAATTTTTAAATTGGCTCTTGATGGACACTATGTCGACAAAAGAAATGCCTAATTTTCCTTTGTGTGAAATGCATTGTGCTGTTGACAGCTACAAAAAAAAATTAAAACACATTGTGGATATTGGTGAGGCAGCTTCAGTAAGATCTCAGAAAACAAAAAAACATTTAGATTTCTTAAATGACAGTGGCATTTCAAAGTTACTCTTTGATATCTGTGCACACACCACTTACTGCATGTAAAATGGGAAAGTAATTGATTTCATGTATATAAACTGCAAAAATGATATACAGTGACAGTAAGTATAGTGTACATATTTACTCATTTTAGCTGACGCTTTTATCCAAAGCGACTTACAATTGCTATATATGTCAGAGGTCGCACGCCTCTGGCGCAACTAGGGGTTAAGTGTCTTGCTCAGGGACACAATGGTGGATGGATCACAGTGGGGAACTGAACCTGGGTATCTCACACCAAAGGCATGTGTCTTATCCATTGTGGCATCACCACCCCAGCTATATACACTGTATTTTGTGTGGAAATAGTACCTTGTCTCCAAAATTAGGGGGAAGGGTCTGATAGTAATTAATCGCAGATGACGCTAAAGCAGGAGAGATTGTGGCTGGAATTGGTTTGAGTTTGTGCGATGTGGAGACACATTCACAAGGTGGTGAGATGCTTATTTGTATTTGTTTTGGACTTCTTCATTTTTTTTATCTTATAATGCTAAACAAAACATGAACTGTAATGAAAAAAGCGCGGGTTGGTCCAAAGTCAGGAGATACAACCAGACACAACAGCTGCAGCACACAGGAACATTAGGTGGAAGGTAGGCCTAGAATAGATAATTAGTTTTTTCTTCTTTTTTTTTTCTCTTTATCTGCAAGATAACCCCAAGTTCTCCTGGATTTATCATATGTAAAAACTGATTGTGCATTTCTAACTGAAAACTGGAATTTCAAGGAATGGTATGTTTCCATCCCTTGACCTAAACAAAGATGGCAACAGGAAATGAAAATTGCTTTTTTTGTCTGGTTGGGGATCTGGTTGAGGATGTTGTTCAGGATCAGAGTACAACTTTAGACGATTAGGTGGTAAACAAGCTGTTCTATCTCTGCTAGGAGAGAGAGAGTAGTTATTGTGTTGAGACAGGACAATGTATGACAATGTGTTGTCAGGTAAATCCTTCATCCTTCAGGTCTCGACTTTCTTGGTAAAGTAATTTGCACTGACAGGGCTGGAGAGGTTTCTTTAAGTTTCTCTGCATTTTCTTTCGCCCTCAAGGTATGATCCTGCAGCATCCAACAGCCTGCAGGGAAATGAATGAGACATTCATGAAAGTCAAAAAGAAACATAGACTACAGACTCATGGACAGTGTGATAGACCAGTAGAAAGGTGAATAGACAGATGTAAGAACAAAATGTCCCTATCAAAGCAGTTGTTTGTCTCTGCCGTCAGTACCGTCAGTAACGTCAGTAACTTTTTGTTGAAACTAAGATTTTTAAATGTGACCTGTTCTTTAACCCAAATTAGTGACTCTGGATTCCTCTTATTAGTCTAAAATGAAATTTACCTTACACTACACAGTATTTCATTTTGAGAGGCCCTTTGTTGGGAATTTCTTTGTTTAAGGTGGAAAATATATTGATAATTGATTGTTTAAAAGATCTGATGAAACTCTATATTGACCACTATTATCTGTACACAGTCCATTTCTGCACAGTTTCTTGTCATTTATTGTTGGACAAATATGCTGATACTGATCTGCAAAGAGATTTAGCCAATATATCAGCCTGGGAGATTTATAGGCCGGCTATAGTTGATTTCATTCATAGTCTGTTTAGTTGTCTTAAAAATCTGCTAAACAATTTCCTTTTGTTGTTGTTTTGTGACAAGTTTTGGTAATACTTCAAAACAAAAAATATAATGGGAAGAAAGGGGAAAACATTTGGTGGTCTTTAGAGTAGATAACCTTTTTTTTGTTTTTTCACATTAATTGAGCACCAAAAGTAAATCAGAGCTTTAAACACGCAAATGTGAAATATAAAATTAAACCAACCTTTACTGAACAGTGCAGTCAGCTGTCTATTACTTTGGAAGGTAAATGTAAGCTCTTTCTGGGCTCCAGTAAAAACTTGTGGTCTGACAGTGTGCCCTGAATTCAGCCTGTCAAAGAGTATTTACTTCCTGACTGAGTACCGCACTGAGTCATTTTTACAGCCCGTCACCAGAAAAACGGCCGTACAGGTCGACTGTACAAGCAGCTTATTACTTATTATGTTAGGCCATGACCTTTAGTGGCCATAGTAATTATGACATGAGAAGAGGAAGAAGTCAGGTGACGTAATATAAGGAGCAAAAAAGTCTATGTTAGGAGGTGGATGGATGGGTCAAACAAACACAGAAACCAAGTCGATGTTCACTTATTTAAAGTTTATGTTCTGTACATGACTTTTGTTACTTTCGTCACCTAACCAAGTAGTTTTGTTGCCTAAATCTAACCAAACTTCAATCATTTAACAGCGTTAACCACATGTTTAACATCATGTGACCTCCTTAAGGTCTGGTAAGCCTGTTGCTGATCCATTCTAACAGTCATAAATGTCATTTTGGGCACTGGCAATCAACCTAATTTGTCATTTAGGTATGAGGGCATGTTGCATTTTTATTATGTTACTGGCGGTTTAGTTCAGGTAGAAGGTTTGAAATCGTTTGCTGATGTTTGAAGTCTGAAAGTCTGAAGTCTCGTCTGAGGTGGTGAAGCTTGTTGGGAGGGATAGACAACTGGGCTTCCGTTGCATTGGAATTCTTATTTCCTTAAATCTTGTTGAAATGAGAAAAATCCTACAACTCGAGCAAATACTGCAGAGTTGTTACATTTGCATTCATTATTGGAATTAAAGATTCCTTGAGGGAAAGAAAAGGCGTCACTTTCATTGATTATGTGTGAGATACAGCTCAGTCAGAAAATCATTTGCAATTGCAGCTGTGATGTGTTAAACTACAAGCTGCTTTTTTGTTGATGTTTGCCTATTTGAGTTGTAACTTTTCTCCCTCGTGTGACCAGCAGCAGGTGAAAGAACAAGCTGTCTTAAGAATTTAAAATCCAGAGACTGTAAATGCACATCGCTTTATGTAAAATTCAATAAAGTTATTGATTATGAATAAAAACATGCCTGGAGGGAAGTTTTGATGATCCACAGCCTTCTGCCTGCCTGTATGTCTCTCTATCTGCTCGTCTCACCATCTGTCGGCATTTCTGACTGATGTTCTGTCTCTCTGTATGCTCTCCTGTCTGTCGCTCCATCAGACTGTGCTGAATAATTCACTACAGCCCTTGAGGGAGCTGTCAATCACATTTCCTGTGTGTGTGTGTGTTTGTGTGTATATGTGTGATGAGATGTAGCATTTCCTGCTAGCTCCCCCTGTCATTTGATCTGTCTCTGTGTCACTTGCTCTCTCTCTCTTTCTCTGTTTACAGTCTATGTCTCTCTGCTATTGCTTTTAGTTGTTAACCTAAAATCAACACAGAGGCAGGGCTGGCTGCGGGTGGGTGGCATGGGGGATGGAAGAATGTTGCTTTTAAAAGTTTGAAAAGTCTGACACATGCTTCTAATCCATCCTTCAACATCCTCTTAACATGTTTGTTTGCTGTGTGTAGGACAACACATGCAGTTTGCACATGCTCTGTTAGTTTGTGTGCTGCAGTGATGTATGTTATTAGAATGTGCCCTGGGGTTCACACACACACACACACACACACACACATATTGAAGTATGTGACTATGTATAGATAATGAATTCATGGACTCAAAATGAAAGCCTGCACACATACCAACACACAGTGATGCCAGAGCTCATGTATAATTTTGGTTATGCACCCAGCAAACATCACATCACTTCCAAACTGAAATCCAGCAGCCTACCCACTAATTAATTTATTGTAAAATAAATGACGATTTTGATTATGTTCAATTTAATTTCATAATATATCATTAATTATCTGATTTGACATGCCACGTTATTCATGTGACCCTTAACCCCCTCAAGCTCAGTCAATAGGTGAGACTAAACAGTCCATTTCTGTGGTTGATTTATCAGAGAACCTAAAGACGTCAAGTGATAAAACATTAAGACTGAGCAGAAGCACAGTGAATTTTAAGAATTGTTTGGCTGAAAAGCAACAAGTCTGTGAAACAATCAAACACAGAACTGTGTACAAAAGTAAATGAAAAGCAAAACTGATGACTGAAGACTGAAATGACCTGTGTTTTGCGTATGAAACATTCATTTTTCAAGCTGGGACATTTTTTTGAAGCAAAACAGTGTGTTTCCTGACATTTCAATTTCCCTCATCGTGATGGATGGATGGATGGGTGGATGGGTGGATGGGTGGATGGGGGGACCACAGTGGTCAGTGTCTAAACATCCTCAGCAGAGGATTCAGCCCCCTGAACAGCGAACTACCTCATGGCTTGCTCCGAGCCTCAGAGCTGCAGTAATGACCCACTCCTAAGGGATCAGGAAGTTCATCTTGTTTTACAGCCCTTTGCTCCAAATTAACTGCTCAGTCAGAATATCTCATTTCACTTTTACCATTTGAATTATATCATTATCAGGCGATAGACCGGTAAAAGCAGACTGTATTTTAAAATATTTGCTGGGGAATTGAGTTTTTTTTGAGTCAGTTAAAGCCAGACAGAGGGAAAGTAGCTGCCTCCCTCCTGAGGGCTCCTATGTGCTTTTTCCACAAGTCGATGCATGTGCAGCTGCCAAACCTTAGCAATTACTGTACATAACTGTGGCATGAGTCCTTGCTGATGATTGGCTCCTGGTCTGTGTGACCAACAGTTCTCTGTGCTCATCTCCACTCCAATGGGTTACAATTTCAGCATCCATTTTAGAAGATATATCAAGTCTAGTATTTATTTATTTAGCCCAGTATCACAAATAACAAATGGACTTCACAATCTGTAAAGCATCCTTAGAGCCTCGATTCAGATAAGAAAAACTCTCCAACAACAATAACAAAAAAGGAGTATACAGTATGTTGTTTGCACAGAGTAGTCCAACATAGTAAAATTGCAGTATGAACAATCAGGATAACAAAACTATATTCATACTGAATGATTCAACGTTCAGAGGCAACACAGAAAGTAGTATGTCCTTTATGTAGAGAGGCGGAAAATATGAGTATGGAGGTCGTAGTGGCGAATGGGCGTGTACTGGAGTTTGTGCCTTGCCAAGACCTGCAAGTAATGTTTGCTTTTGAGTGTTTAACTGTAACTATGAACTTTCCCTAACGTTCTGAACATAATCTGGGATTTGGCAGAATCAACTAATGTTCTTGTCTGGTGGTTGAGCTGAAGCAAACATTAAGTTGTATGCTGGTTAAATTGTACTAACAAAGTTTTATTCCAGCTCAGGAAATGCAACACTGTCAAGATACACTATATGGACAAAAGTACTGGGACACCTACACATTACTTTTATAACATCCCATTCTATGCCCCCCCCCCCCCCTTGCAGCTTTAACAGCGTTAACAGCGTTCACTCTTCTAAGAAGGCTTTTTACAAGATTTTAGATTTTGTCTGTGGGAATATTTGCCTGTTCCTCCAGAAGAACATTTGTGAGTCAGACACTGATGTGGGACACGAGGCCTGGCTCACAATATCTGTTCTGGTTTATCCCAAAGGTGTTGGATAGGGTTGAGGTCAGGGTTCTGAGTGGACCAGACAAGTTCTTCCACACCAAACTGGGAAAACCATTTCTTTATAGAACTGGCTTTATGCACATGGGCATTGAAAAAGGAAAAAGCCAGACAGAAAACTTAGAAGAACTGTCTAAAATTGTATGCTGTAGCATCAAGATTTCCCTTGCCAATAGTATTGTGACAGGGGTGTCCCGGTACTTTTGTTCATATAGTGTATGTGTAGCTTTTCATTTTCAGCTTACATCATAATTTTGTCCATTTAAACAGCAGCACAATCAGCAGCAATAATCTCCATGTTTAACAAGTCCTCCTAATTAAACAAAGAAATTCACAATTTGTACTTTTTGCCCTTTTAGAATGACAGACATTTTCTCATCCGACTCACTTACACCTACTGGATATACAATGTAATTAGTCAGTCTTTTCTGAATTCATTACGAATACTGTCTTCTGCTCTGCCAATGGTATGGTTAAACTTGAGTTAGGTTTAGGCACAAAAATTGCCTGGTTAAGTTTGGAGAAAGATCACAGATTGTGTTAGAATAACGACTTAGTAAAGGTTAAGGAACTATCGTGGTTTGGGTTTAAATTTATTATGTTTGTCATGGTTTCAATAATAACCAGGTGGTTAAGGCTAGGGAACGACCATGGTCACGGTTAAAAGAATAGTAGAAGACTCGATGCTTCGATTGGTGCAGCCTGATTCAACTCCCAATCTCAGTCGCGGCGTTATGGGGGTGCTAATGGGAGTGAGGGTGTTCTTTATATAGAACTACCGGTTTTCTCCCAGTAAGTTAATATAGATAGCCTTTTATGATATAAATATCAACATATAATGCTGTAAATAAACATGTGAAAAGAAAGAAGCTTGTGTGTGTCTGTATGTGTTAGAAAAGGAAGAGAGAAGGAGCACCAGCTGTGCCAGTGTTGTGCTGAGTTGTTGTGCACCTTGCGGTACGTTCAGATAATTTATCACCATTGATGAACCAAGAACAAAGAATATTATATCGTTAGCAGTAGCCTACTTGGAATAGACCCGCGAGGAACCACGACGTGCATGCAATTCTCGAAGTGCATGCAGAACTCAGCACAAGACCGGTGAATGGCAGGCAAGCAGAGAGAAAAGGGTCAACAGCCTCAGTTTAGCTGGAAATGTACATTGTAAGTTACAGTGACTAATGAATAGAGACTGCAGCTCTGCAGCTTCTCAAGGTTAAAGCAGAGCTGTAATGTGTAAACTGGAAACCAGTTTCACCTCTGACCAGAACCAGCATTGTTACTGGGTGTGTCCAGAACTGTGCTCTCTTGCGCCTGTACAGTAATGTCACAAGACATGGTGTTCATCCTCCATCCACCCAGATCCCTAATCTTTATAACAAATTTGAAAAGTGAACTGACTTCAGTGAATAATCATTGTAACAGTTGTCAACTAAGCTGTGATTCACAGTAAGCTATTTCCTAATTAATATATTCATACATAAGTGGCTGCTGAGCAATTAACCTAATGTGCAGTGCCTGTGTTGTCTAGTTTTGTGCTGAACTTAACAAAGTTTGCACTAGCAACAGACTGAATGTACTACTGAACTGAAGACAGAATCAGAGCTGAATGTGTGTGTGTGGTGATGTGTTCGCTTACTCACGTACAAACTGAAGTGCATTGGAACGGTTATGCATCCGCTTAGCTTAGGATAAAAAAGGTTAATGAACTACATAGGGAGTGACTACAAATCTTTGAGCTGAACTCAACGATGTGATTTGAATCAGCAAAGTGATTCGTAAATTCTAATGTGGGCTCTTTGGTTGTAGTGTAGTGTGTTACATCACACTATTTCCACCTTTTACTTCCGACAGACAAGAGTCGCATTTCCTACGGCCACTAATGGGCTTTGTCTCTTGAGCGTAAACATATGTTGTTATTGGGCATTTGCTGAAACAAGAACAGTCTCTTTTGAGTTAACCCTCTTACTGGCTTTCTTCTGATTTGTCCACAGTGAAAAAATGAAACTGTGTCCAACGAAAACTCTCACAAAGATGAGAGTGCAGCAGTGTTTGGCATATGGCAACCATCCTGTGCAATAAATAAACCAATAACATCAGTTAATTAGTAATATCTTATTGGTCAATCCAAACTCCACTGGTAGTATCAGTTAAATGGCACATGTCATCAGTGATTTACTGATGCGTAAAGTTCATTTGTGGCCCCAGAACATTTTCCTTTTCGGCCATGTCTGCTTTTGCTTTTCGGATTTACCAGTTTAATGTTAACCTCCCTCCACGTTCTCCTCATGGTTTCAGTGAACATTAACAACAGGAAACTGGTGATAGATGGATGGATATCGATGAATAGATAAAGATTTATTAGATATAGATAGTGTAATCTGGGACAGTACATGAACTTGAGCCTGCACAGGATTTGTTAGTTTATCTCTGTGTGCGCTTCAGTGGTGCATGTTATTAGCGTGTACCCTGCAGGTGTACACACACACACACACACAGATTTTCCCTTCTCTTTTGGTCTGTCTCTTCCTTTCGTTCATACAAACACATTCAGACACGTTCTCCTCGAGTGTGTGAACTTTATGTTCCAAGCCCAGAGGAGCAGTTGTATCGCTGTGGATTCTAGTTTTCTCTCTCTGAGCTCTCTGAACTCACACACTCTCTGATCTGTCTCTCTGGATTTTCCTTTGTACGACTGTGTGTGTGTTTGAGAGGAAAATCCTCTATATGTGGGGACCTTTTGTCTTTCCACAGAGGCCATTTTAGGGCAGGAGACTTAAATTCAGGATTTCAATTACAAT
This sequence comes from Micropterus dolomieu, assembly GCF_021292245.1. NCBI lineage: Eukaryota > Metazoa > Chordata > Actinopteri > Centrarchiformes > Centrarchidae > Micropterus > Micropterus dolomieu. The sequence continues at coordinate 5,140,030 of NC_060157.1, forward strand.
TGACATGCAATGCATTGACATTTTATCAAAATTTCCATTTTGCTCTTTCTCTTTGACTGCTCTAATCACTACTGTTGTTCATAAATGCTTTTCCATTTGTTACTCTTAACACTCACTCCTTCTGAGGCTTTAATTTTTTTTTCACTTTTTTGGAACCTGTCTTCAAATCAATGAGTGTGTTTTTGATATGGGATGTTGAGTACATGATAGCTTGGCATACAAGTGATTAAGCGTGTGAGAACATGGAAGTCATGAGACTCCCTGTTTATTATTTCTTTTCACTCTTTTCTTCTTTTTGAGTGACAAGAGTGGACAAGAAAGGTAACTTCCATCGTCCTGACATGTTTTTGTTATCTAACTTTACTGCCTCCAGCTGCACCTCTTCGTCCCAACTCAGCTCCACACAATGGAGACTGGAGTGTGTGGTACTAAAAGCTTCATTCAAGACCATAGAATTCATATCAACATTCAAGTCATGATTACAGCTGGGAAAAAGATGCTTTGTTAAGTTCTGGTCCAAGTAATACTCGGGTTGAAAACTATTTACACATCCAGCAGTTACAGAGCAATATTGTCATTCATTTGGATTGCACCTGCTGAATGTAAATTAAATATTCACTCCCCTTTTAGCTTTGGTCAGGCCTCCACATATATATATATATATATATATCCAAAAATGGATTTAAACAGCAGATAGCTCAAAACATCATAACCAAAAGACACAGCAGAGTTTGTTCTCTGTGTCTCTGTGGATTTATCACTAGAAGCTACACCTTTCACACACACATTGTTATTTGATCCATTTTTAACATGACAAATACTTTATAGTGGAGATTTAATGTCATATTTTCAAACAATTTTTAAGGCTGTTGCCACACACAAATTAGAAATTGAGAGTAAAAGAACAATACTGTCATCTAGTGGCCATTAGAAGAACTGTGGCTTAACACGCTTCAGCACTGGCTTAAAAACTCTTCCACGTCTGAAACCGTCAGTGACGAAACATCACAACAATGACAGATACAGTAGTCGATAGCGACATAATTAAGATTAGATGTCCTGTGGCACACGCATAGATTCAGATGCAACACAAACAGTCACAGTTGATTTCATTGTTGGTAATTCACTGTCCGACTAAGACAGGTACCATGTCAACATCCCAATGAGCCTCTCAGCAGCAGCTATGAATCACAGTCGGATCATTCTGTTGCATTTTCTGGCTAATTGCATATCGCTCCTGGCCTGCTGTGTCCTTTTTAAACAGCATAGTAGACTAAAAAATAACATAAGTTATTCACGCTATTAATCCTGACCTGTGGAACCCTGAACCATCTATTAGACTGCATTAGAAGCTTACTTTGCCCAAATAAAACATGAGAGGGATCTGATGTAACACTACCAGCTAGATTCAATAGTCTTTTTGTACATCCAGCTTGAAAAGTGTTTGCCCCAGAGTTTTTGAGCATATTCTAGTCTAACAGTCGAGACGGCCTCAAACAAATGTATAAATGTTGATCTAATTTTGCTCTTTAAGAGATGAGGTAAAACAGAATCTATCTGCCCCAAATGGATTCCGCCTCCTGAGGAAATGAATGTGATGTTTTATCTTGCTGTAGATGGAGTGTCCACAGTGAAATTTGTACACTAGGTAGTGAGATGCTTGAATGTAATTGACTGTTTAGTCAAAAAAATGATTCAAAGATTTCTAGGATCACCACTTCAGGGTTCAAGGGTTCATTTAATCCACTGTCTGTCCTGGGTCATGCACAAGTTATGCCAGTTTGAGATGTTTCCAGTCAGTATGCTTTCTGTTGCTCCTCTGTAGTTTGCTCTATTGCTCCTCAAAGTTGCCGAGAACTTTGCACGGGAACTTTGCACTCATCTTTGTGATGCAGATTCCCAGGAACCTGAACCTCTTTACCTGCTTCTCCTCAGCTGTACTGTCCAAGTGCAAAGTAGGGGTGAAATATGATAATCTTTGCCATAGGTAGTCTGTATATGACCATATTTATTAAGCCAAGCAAGCCACATGGTTCTAAAAATGGCAATGTTGGTCAGTTTCTACCACAACATCTGTTTGAGGGATTGACATGAAATTTGGTGCATAAAGTCATGGTTCCCAGAGAATGACTCCTACTGACCTTTCATCAACACCTCTGTTAATGTTTATAAATATCTTAACAATTATTAGATGGATTGCCATTAAACTTATAAACAGATGTTCATGGTCCCCAGGGCATGAATCCTCATTACTTTTCATCGAGTGCCACCACGAGGTTGGAAGTTTTCGTCTGACGTGAAAAATATCTCGATAACTATTAAATTAATTGTTTGGACATCCATGCCCCTCTTAACGATGAATTAAAATAACTTTGGTGAGCCCCTGACTTTTCATCTTGCGCCATCATGAGGTGAAATGTTACAGTCTTAAAACTGCCTCAACCATGGTCCCAATTCTTAATCACGCCTACAAAGCTTTCATTAGCTTGTTTTTCTTTCAAACCTGCAAAACGGCTTTCAATGAGCATAACATCAGACCTACTTGATCAGAAAAAACTAACTAGTGTTTGTGGTTTTTCTTTTTCTTTATTTTATAATTTTGCATTTTGGTGGTAATGGAGCAGTGGATAAGATACATGCCTTTGGTGTGGGAGACTGGGGTCAATCCCCACTGCGATATGCCCACCAACGTGTCCCTGAACAAGACACTTAACCACTAGTCGCTCCAGAGGCGTGTGACCTCATACTTCACATACAGTCACTTTGGATAAAAGCTTTAGCTAAATGACTAATTATTTTTATTTATGTTTTTACTTCATTACTTATATTATTTCCTATGTTTATTGCTCTGTAAAATTTGTTTTTAAACTTATATTGATTGTCTGAGTTGATCAAGACTATTTTACACACTTTTATGTCGTTGCTATATATTTAAACCTTCGACACATTTCACGAGCCTTATGAGGCGCTGAGCAAAGCACATTTGCTCCTGTCAGTGTAAATTAAAGATCCTTGATTATATTTTTGCGGCTTGTGTGGTTAGTATTTTCTGATTACATGTTTATCTTGCAGTTGCCAGCACCTCCAACCCTACATTGCATGCTGTGCGCAAAGCTTTTTTTCTCTTTATCAGCCCTATTTGAATCAATAAACAAAGAAATGCTGGCAGCGAAACATAAAACATATAAAATATATTACACCAGTAATTGGATCATCTGCTAAAGGCGACATACTGTAGGTAAACAGACTTTTCACAAGTACAGCCATTTCAGCCTGCAGTCATGTAACTGTATGTCGTCTTGTTTGAGTTGGTGATTTACACTCATATCTGATCAGTCGTCTCCTGTTTGTAGTGAGAAATGAGGCTCTGAAGTAACAGGCCTGATAAATCAATCACCAAACTAAGCACAGTTCAAAGCCTTCAGATCTGTCCTGCTGTTGTTTCCCTCCTCTCTGGACTCGACTTGCCGGGCCTCGTCTTCCCTCTATTCCCACTATTAAGGAAAGTGTATATACTTTTTAGAGATATTTTCAACAGGAGAGGAAATTATGAAGTAAGCTTATAGAGGAATACTGGTCTCTTCTCGCATCAAGTTAAATTCTGAGCACTTTCTCTCGATTCTGGAGGAAAACAACTGTCATTCATCACCCAGAGTATCTGAAGTAAATCTGATCCAGTGTGTGAAGTCTGTCAGCTTGCAGTCAAACAAGGACACAAGTTTTCTTACTTTAATTTTAGAGTTTACTTGTCAATTATTTAGAAGGTAGTGTCACTTTTTCTAAATGTTGTAGCTTTTATTTTGGTATAAAGCTTTTGAAACCCTCATCAGAGGAAACTCTAGCCTCAGGTTTGACTTGTGAGCTGTTGGAAGTTTTTGGGATATTTACCATGAATGTTTAAAGACTTATGGTTTTATGGATTTTTTTTAATAGCTCAGTTGACTCTTATGTTATGAATAACACGATGAAGCAGTTTAACTGTGCATTAAAAATTTAGGCACCACCAAGTTTAACAAGACGGACTCCCTTAATGCTCATCAACTCAACAAAGCTGAGGTTTTTACAGCTTGATTACCAAAAGCCTGCTGTATACATTGCTGCCATCCTCATGCATAGCTGTTTTGAGTTCATGAGTATGCACATGGATCAGTTTGCACACATTTGGTTCGCAAAATGTCGCACTTCCTATAAAAAAAGCGGAACATTCCTTTTGCCTATTACTGGAGGGTTATCTTCTTGGTCCTGTTTGTTTTTTAGTTAGCAGGAAATCAGCAGGAATAAAAGTACTTACCAAATTTCAATTAAGTTTGAAATGTTTTGCCACAGGCAGTGGCGGTCTGGCCATCTGGAATACCGGGACAATTCCCTGCGGGCCGGCCAGCCTCTGAGCTGGTAAGCCGACTTCCTTAGCCTTTACTTTTTTACTAATAATGAAAAAGTTGGCAGAAGGTTGAGCAACACGGGCCAACCCCCACTTTTCTCCAGACCTGTTGGTCTATTCCATATGAACGTCCATGCAGGCCTTAGCCCCGCCCCGTCCGTCCCGCTCACACACACAACAGCGACACTGACAGCTGGAAAAAGAGCTACAACAGAAAATGGAAAAGCATAGTTTGAAAACCTTAAGGGTCGGGCTGAAAAGTTCAGAGACAAAAGAGTCAAAGGTCTTAGCTGAAATGCAAGTAAACTCATCACGACTCCGTAGTACTAGTACCAGGGCCACAGACGCTAAGAGCGGGAAGAGAATGATTCCACAGCCCTGTTCACAGGGGAAAGATTAGACAGAGAGGACAGCGAAGCCAGAGGTAGTGCAGCTGAACGTTATGCATCTAAATGCATTGATACAACGTGTTATCAGAATCTATCAGTGAAATGCAAATGCTGTTGGTCAGCTACTGTTTTGTAAATGTACCAGAAAGAAAGAACTGAGGAAAATAGTACAGTAACTGTGTGTTCAAACAGGCTGGTGGAAAAACTAAGGTCTGACTTAACGTTAGTAAAGCTCTGAATGTACATTTCGCTGTGCTTTGGCGATTTTGTGTGAAATAAATCACTTCAGTATCGGTGATTTACTGTCGTGTAATTTTTATTTTGCTAAAATACGCATTTTCATTTGATTCTGATTTTTTTTATGTTGTCATTCTACATAAATGTTTTAGACATTTCCAAATGATAATTAGCAAATTTTATATAATGTCTGTTTTATTATGTTGCCATTCATTCACTTGATATGAAATAGTGGCGCTGCTGCTGTGTTTTTGTAGTTTTTCAAAAATTATTAGTTAATTTATATATTTTATTTTTATCCAGGTTCATGATCTGTGCTGCTCTCTTAGGTTACGTTGCATGTTTGGAAAGGTGTTAAACCAGTTTTTTATTATGTGTACTCCCATGACTTAAAGCCAACCAGGTGACCCTGAGCAGCAGTTAGACAGTTCCTCAGTATGGATTGTGGATATTTTAGTCTTTTTATCTCAAGGATTCATGTGGTGTGAGAAAGTTCAATCATGACAAATTCAGTGTGTGTTCTGCAGCCTTTTTAAAGTAGGACTGCCATCGTGATCAATGGCTGTAATGCTGCTAGGTGGTTGTATGAGAGGCTGGACCTTTTTGTACGTGCGTGCATTAGCAGGGCGGCCGCGGGGGAGTATATGGTGGACCGTTCTGGTGAGCTGAATCAAATTCTAGGGCCATGTTTTACTCCCAGTCCGTCCCTGCCCACAGGCCAAGTAAGATTATTTTTGGTGCAGTTTGGGCAACCATGTGACCTTGTGTCTTTGCTCAAAAGAGTTGTATCTGTAGCTGCAGATCAATGCCCATGGTTTTGGAATGAAATCCTCAACTTTCACGTATGAGTAATGAGTAATGAGTAATGTTCAGGCATCAGCAGGCTTAGCATGCTTAGCATGCTATACTGTATTGTACATTTAAATGGCTATTACTCACTTGACATAAGTCTGAGCTAAATAGATTTTTTGTGCATATTAACATCTCTATCATTACAATACCAAGTGTAAAGGATTGCGCAGCCTCAGCGGAGGTTGAGCTCTGTGCTTTCTAGTTTCTATTATTTTGGCTGTTAAACAACAAGTTCGGCCCTCCCCTCCTGTCAATCAACCCGGCTGTAGATTGGAAATCCTGACATGCAGACAATAACATCAAATCTGACATTTTCCTTCCCTCTTGTTTTCTCTCCCTCTCTACATGTCCATCTATCTCGCTCTCTCTTTCACCTCTTCCTCTCTCTCCCCTCCATCTCAACCTCTCTTCTTTGTTCCCTCATGTTTTGTACTTCGCTGGGTGAAAGAGAGAGAGGAGACATGCCTGCAATTGACAAAATACTTCTGTCCTCTAGAGTGTGTGTGTGTGTGTGTGTGTGTGTGTATGAGAGAGATTTCAGATATCCCTTTATTTAAAAGAGAAGTGAAAGAATGAGTGTGTGAGTGTGTGAATGTGTCGCTAATGAAGCCTTGTGTTAACACTTTGTAGATGAGGGGGAATAAAAAAGAGAAAATTCTCACAGTTGTCGGCGGGAATGACTGTGGAAGAATGAAAAGGGTACAATAAAATATCAAAAAAGAAAGAAAAGGCACAGGGACAGAGAGAGCAAAGACTTGGACGTTTGATGTTTGCTTTTTTTAAAGAAAAATCCCACAAAAACAATGTTTCATTTCTAGAGCGGTGAGAGAGAGAGAAACGGAGGGGGTAAAGAAAGAATACAAACAGACGGATTGAGAGTAAAGGCAAAAGAGTAATGAGGAGAAAGAAAGATGAGAATATCCCTTAAGTGACAGCTTAACCTCTTTTTGACTCGTCCCAATGTATATTCATCTCTGTCTCTTTCTCTTTCTGAGGATTTAAGGCAGGATGGAAATGAGTTTGAAAAGAGGAGACATCAAATAGGAGAGAATATCAGAAAGGGAAGGAAAAGAACAGATGGACATACAGACAGGTGGGTTAAGGGTGTTGAAGTGAAGTCGCTTCACTTTGAGTGCATGATGTCGAGTGTCTAATCTCCAGCGTTCATGTCAGTCCAGCTCCAGTATACAACACCATTTTGTTTGGCTTTGAGCGTTCCCATTCACAACTTTCAATAGTTAAAAAAGTTATTCTGTCAGTTTAATATGAAAACCTCATCCATTGCATTTACTTTGATGCCAAGTATGATCAGGTTTTTGGAAGATCCCAGTTATGTCTTTTTTTATTTTCCTGGTTTCAGAAACCTGAATAAGCTCTTATCCTGGTTTTGAGAAACCTTAGTTATTAAAGTTGTTATTTTGGTTGTATTGTATTTTTGACAAATTACAGGAGTGTGGGTGGGGGAGGTGGGGGCAAGTTAAGAAGTGACTAAAATATAACCATGAAAAAGGTGAATCATGCTTTATTTTCAAACAGATATTGTGTTTAAAGAGAGGATATTTTTGGAAAACAAATAAAATGTGTTGTCAGTAAACATTTCACTTCCGCATCAACATGTAGTGATTTGCCAGATAGCTTAATCAAAAACATTTTCTAATGATGTTGATAGAAAACATAATCAGGGTAGCATTACATTTCCTCCAAAACATATTTGCTGTTGCAAATTAGTTGTATATAAACATATTTTTTTAGGAGACGGGGTTGATGTTGTTGCTGTGTGTCATTTCCCATCTCTCTTCTCTTATTTCCTGCGATCTCTCCTATGTCAACTATTAAGTATAAATAAAAATATTTTTCTTTGAAAGTACAGGAGCCTTTTCTGTATTCTTGTTACAAAAACTGATAAATAACCTTTTGCATTTCTAATGTTGCAATGAAGAAAAATAGAAATACATAAATCTAATTAAAATCTAATGTCCTTTCGTCTGTACAGTAATTTGTGTGCGACTCTTCCCTGCTCAGTGCGTCTGACATCTTCTGTCAATAATCTGTGGAACATGATTGATCTGGACATGTGCAGGCTGTTTTTATGTATCACGGCTCACGGGCTGCTTTCATGTGCTGTTTTGTATGCCTATGTGTAATTATTGTGGGTGGATTCGGTGTCAGATTGGCAATTCTCAAAGACCGGTCCGTGCTGTGTAGAGCTCACCTCCTGCCAGTTTGTTCTGCTCAGCAGCCTCTTTCTCTCATCATTTCTGCCCAGTAGAGCTGAGCATCTCCCCTCTGTCTAAGACATCACTGCCCTCCTCGATCACACACCTTTTGTGAAGCAGGCTTCTCCTTCAGGTCAGCCACAAAAACAAGATTTCGGCATTGAGTGGATGTTGGAAATAACCTCCTGCACCACCCTTTCCATCCAGTGGCACATTATGTAGAAACAGCCACAAAATCTCAAAATAATATTTGGTATTGAGGTGGCGATAGCCTAATCTCTGTCCCCTTCTGAAGCTGTACATGGCAGTTCTTCTTAATGTATCTCCTCCAAAACAGCAATCTGACTGTGAAATAAGCTTACCATTGAACTTCAATTAAATACAGAATATCTGCTATATCAGCTACATATGTTGCTTTAATTATATTAGTAATAGTAATTAGATCTTGCACTACTAATTAAATTATTTACAAGCACTTGCAAACTACATAAATCGCTCTCACTGCACACCTGTAGTGTAACATTACAGTAGCTCATTTGAGGAGCTTGCGGGGTCTTGTTTTCGTGTTGTTGCTTTGCATGTTCTTTTCCTTTCACCGTATGAGCTGACTCAATGTTGTTTGTCTAGCAAGCCGGCGCCTATCAGGTTAACAGTTGTCACACATATTTAAAGCCATACGCTGAACTGGTGAATCTGATCCAGCTTTCGGATTATTGCCTCAACTCAAGTTGAGTAGTTAAGTCACTGAAACGATAAAAATATGATGATGTGATGATTAATACTATTATGATGAGCTACACTCCAAAATGAAAGGGCAGGTCTCACATAATGCGAAGAATATATTTAATTGCTCCTCTCCTCTCCTCTCTTCTCGTATACTTCTGCTCAGACAGATATTTCTTGTCCCTTTCCCTTCATTCGTCTTTTCTTTTTGTCATTTCTCTCCTTTCCCCTCCCCTCTCTTCAGGGACAAAAAACAATGAGAAATAGGTTTGAGCTTCCTTGCTCTTCTCACCTCTCCTCCTCCCTCCCGTTGCATCAATATTTTATATCTGGTCTTTTTTTCTTCCTTTTGCTTGATTTGTTTTGGTCTTGTTGTCGTGTCTGCAGTTGTTTTTTTAACTTTTGTCTGTAGGGATGTCAACACAGAATCAAGAAGCTTGTTTTGAGCAGTGGGCTTGTCTTGAGTGTGTATGTTACATGCAGTGGTCAGTCCAGTACTTACAATCATACACACAGAATAAAAGCCAATTACATTAAAGCACACCTGAATGCATACATGCCCTCTGATCCATGCAGTAATTGGGAATTTGGACTGACGTGCATAGATCCACACACACTCAGGTAAATGTAAACCTGCTGAGCTGTGACGCTGCGAGTCTCATAAATACAGACCACAAACACACAATCCCGTAATCCCCGAATCCAATTATAACACAAACAGAGACAGGTGCTTAATGAATTTAAGGCTCACTTCTTTATTCAAACTGCAAACAAACAAACAAAACACAGTCCGCCACACAAACACCTCAGTGTGCAAGGGGGAAAAGAACAAAAGAAGTATGAGAAAGAACAATATATAAGACAAACTGAATATTATATCAACGACACATTTTATCATCTCTGCAAACAGTTACAGCTAAAAACAAAAACACAGAATAATCAATAAAAACTGAAAAGAAATGTGAAGCAATGTGTTCATGAACAGCAGAGCTTAAATCTCTCCTTTCTGGGTTTGGAATGGAAATCAGATGTGCAGATAATGAACTGGAAGACACGAGTCTGTTAATGATGTACAGTATGAAAAAATACGTATAATACTTAGTCTGCAGATTGTTTTCATCACTGATTAATTTGTGGGTCTTTTTTAAAATTGTTTTATCTATGCAAGACTGATAGATAAGACTGCCCATTACAGTTGCTCAAGGCCCAAGATGCTGTCTTCAGATAGTTTGTTTCATCTGACAAACTGTACCAATCCCAAAAATCACCATCAAACATCTTAACATCCCATAGGAAGCTGAAACTAGAACCACAGAATATTTGGTATTCAGCTTGATAAACAATTAGTTTGAACGTTATGTAATTTTGAGTGATCTCTGGCACAAGAATTTCCCTCTTGTCATTTTCCTTTTGAAAATTTCTTAAACATGCATTTGCATTTTCTGACATCCTTTGTCATAAAACTTCATTACGCTTTCTGCCTCATAATCAAAGTGTCACCAAATGTCCCGACCATGTAACACCTGCTGCGTTCATAAGTTGAATGTGTCACATCCTTTAAACGAGAGGATCCAAATCGGGAAGCATTAAGCAAAGTTTCTTTTATTTCCTCGCTGCAGTAGCTGTTGGTATAACTGAACCCTGCTGGGAGGGCACGCTGAAAGGGAAACAAAGGTTTGTCCAATTTCCCCTTCTTTTTTTTCCAGACTGCTCTGTTCTCTTTTTAAATGCGCTCTTTATAATGAAACTGGTACTGACAATCCAGCCGGCAGGGAGTCCGGCCTGTCTGTGTCATCCTTTGGGCAGAGCAATTAAGATAGGAGGGAGGGACGACGGTGAGGATGAGTAGGTGAGAGAGACAGATGAAGGGAGGAGAAAGACAGAAGTGGAAATGGGAAATAATTAAGATAGGGAGTGATGGATGGATGGATGGGGGAGGAGAACTGGACGAAAAAGGAGAAAGTGAAATTGAAGAAAAGATAGGAGATGAGAGGGACGAGAGACAAAGAGGAAACAAGAGTAAGGACAGGAGGGTAAGAAAGGCGGACAGATAAAGAGATGATTGGAGCAGGAACAATAAAATGTCCCAATTTCCCATAATCCCTTGCAGTTGTGAGTAAGTGCTCACAGAGTGATACGAGTCAGTAAGACTTTGGTCTCGGCGCTGCGGGTCACAATGTTCCCATTTCTTCTTTTTCCTGTGTTCAGTCCGAGCAGAGATAACAGAGCAGCAGGCAGCCTGAGCCTGCAGCACGGAACCGAGGGCGACAGCAGCCCAAAGGTCAAAGTCACAGGTTCAAATCCTCAGAGCGGTGCTGGGAAGAAGAATGAATAACACTGGGTTCCTGCCCTGGACAAAGAAAATTAAAGCGATGTTGAACTCTGAGTTGTACAGCTTGGACGTGAGATCAGTCTTATATACAGTCAAGTATTGTCAGTTGTCTTTTTTGCAACCGCTCCTGTGCAACATTAGTGAGAAATGCTCTCATTGTTCAGGAAAACAGGTCTTTACACATAATGTCTGTAGATGAACAACAGAAGTAAAAGTGTCTCCTTCCAACATATAAAAAATGTGTCCTTTTATTTTTGATAAATTGAAGTGACGAATCAGCAAGAAATGACTCCTTACAGATGCATCTATTCACGAAAAGTATGATTTAAATGGAGGCGAGCTGTAACGTTTAAATTGCAAGCCATTCAATTTCAACTGAATCAACAGCCAGATTTTATAAAGACACAACTTTACCTATCTGTTCTTTTCTGGTTTACTGACAACATTTAGAAATTTAGGACGTCTAGATCTTCAAATTTCCATTTCCATTCCATGCTTCTTATATCATGGCTTAAAACTGAGTTTCAACAATGAACTTTGAAACTACAGGTGCTAAATGTTTTCTGCTAAGTGGTACAAGAGCTGGTGAAAGCTGCGGTGGTGGGCCACAAGGCTGCACGATAAAGTGTCCTCAAAATTATTAAAATGGAATAAAAAGATTTAACCAGGAATTCTGGTTTTATCATGAATTATCTGGAAACCACATGTGCTCATATCATGTGACTCTGCAACACACGTGAATCCACATATGGCAGTATGTGAATTGATCACAAAACTGTTGATGCTACATGCTTACGCAATTACACGCATGCATGCAGAGTCTAAAACAAAATGGCCGCCCTACAGGGGCTAAAACCTCTTGACTTAAGTAACAACTTGGCGTTTCCTCTGCTGACACCCTCAGGACAAACTTTCTTTACCCCACTAGTGTTCAGGATCTAAGAATAGCAGAGTTGTCTTGCTTCATACACACAGATGGATGGTTGCCGTTGGGTCTATTCCCACTGAAGCTCTCTCCACCGTGGGCTGTTTGCTGTTTAAGCACTTTTACATCTCTCACACAGACCGATACAACCACGCGTATATTTCCTGCTTTTTCTTTTGTTACACAACACGTATGCAACACACACACAGTAGGTTTCCCTGAAGCATTTATATCACTCATAAGTTATCAAGTTTCCCCTCACACACTTCTTTCTTTTTCATTATCTCTCTCTCTTTTGGTGAGTTTATTGGACTGCCAGCATGAAAACACCTTAAAGTTCTCTCTCTCACTTTCTGTTTTTTGTCTTTATGAGTCTCTTTCCATCCATTTGTCTCTCTTATCCTCTCTCCCTCCTCTGTAATTGTTACCCCCCTGAGCTCTCACATTGTTCCTGCATCAATCAGTGGATAAATAAGTGAACCAACTCTGGCAGGGCTTGGGGTTTTGATTTCTGTGTGGACACAACAACCGTCTTCTGTGACTTAAAATGGAATGACCAAGCTTTTAAACTAAATTTAAACTCTTCTACCAAACTTAAGAGAAACAATGACAAAAAAACACCCCATAAATAAAACCATCACTGCCTTAGAAATGTTTCTTTGTAGCATTTATGGCTTCTTGTAGGACCTTACAAATCTAACTTATGATAAAACTTCATTGAGTTTTTATCGAGCGTTGATGTCTCAAGGCTTTGCTCCATCAGCAGTTTTTTGAAATTTCTCAGTTTAAATTTAATGTTGGGGTTCAATAGTTTCAAGCTATGAGTAAAACATAAGTCTGCACTCAAAGAAACTAAACTGAGTTTTTAAGAATAGTTTAGTGTAAATCCATTTAGTTCCAAACAGGTTTAAAGCATGGTGCATTGCAATCATAAAACATTAGTCCAAGTTTACAATTAATCCTTTGATTCAGACCATTTTACAGTAGTATTGAGAATCAATGTGAGGTTGTACATCACTTTTATCACTTGGCTTTTATTGGTGCAGATTTACAAAGGTCCAGTGAAACTCATAAAATTAAATCTGAAAATAACCTCTGAAATGTGTAACTGAAACTTGCCACTGAAACCAGTAAAAATAAAACAGACAGTGTAAAGTTTTGGCTGAGACACCACACGTTTTTGTGTAAAACAATTGGTATCAAGGTAGTTTATTTATCATTATAACAACAAGACTGTACAATGAAATTAAAGTTTGGAGGCCTATATGCTACACATAGAATTATGCACATAATTAAATACATATTAGTGACTCATTTAAATATTCGAAATGATATTAAACTACCAGGTTAAAACTCTTCTCTAAAAAGTGAAACTGCAGCAAAGCTCTTCACTTAAAGACATCTAGTTGCTGAGTCAGTAAAACATTTAACAAACCACAATTGCACAAGTTGACCATAAAAATGAAAAACTTTCATTTTCCTGTGCCAGCCACATTCTCAATTTAAAGCAACATTAAAACATTTTCAACCCATAAAACCACCAGACGATCATAAGAGTCTTTCAAAAATGCACATGTAAATTATGAGTGAGTGCGAAACTGAAATTGAAACCAGCTGTAAACAAATCATCTAACACACTGTTTATTTTTATTGGCCTCACTGGGGAGTTTTGGTCCTACAACAGATCATAACAGACAAAAAGCATCTTGAAGCACCAAATCTCTCCCCATCAAAGAACACTGTTTAAAAATTAAAAAGGAATTGGAGACTGAACCTCACCACCAAAACAAACAGCGATGCTGTATCCATGGCGGGAGCATTTCCAAGACCCTTTCGGGAACTTTACCGTACTTTACTTTCCCTACGTTTTGACTCGAGGAACCAAAGTTTACATTCAGTTTCTGCTCTAAGGTCCCGGGGTTTGATCCATTTGTCCACTGTTACTCACCCATAAGTCCAGAGTGCCTCAGTCTGTCCAAATCCTTCATGAGTCCACAGGAGAGTCCACTCCAACTATCTATCTCATCTATCTTATCTTATCTTATGTTATCTATATAAGATAGATTGAGACACAATTATACACACAAACTGGCAATTTAAAATCTATTTAGCTGTTCAGAAAAATCCTCAGAGATAGATCACAGGGTAAATATCAATTCAACAATTGAGGTCTTCAGCCAATTGTGATGATAGCGAATACTTCAGACACATCACAGTACATCGATGGAGTCTGTGAGCACCCAGTCTTCGTATCTGGAGGGTGGACGTTAGAATTTAGTCATACTCTCTGATGGTTATAGGAACTATTAGGGTCTGAGTTTGCAGCACTGAACCTCACTGACTGGTCACACACAAGACTTGAGGCTGAGGGGTTGAGCAGCATTGATTTGAGTGCAGCTGAACAAAAGAAACAAAACATCATTTTGTTTGCTAATTGCTAACTATAAGACATCAAGCATTGAGGTGAATTCAAAGGGTTGTTTTCTTGTCACATGCAACATTCGTGACTTGCTGTTTTTTTATTTTATGTTTATAGTTGAAGTTCCTCTGCGTCCTGGACTATGTGGTCATATTGATGATGTGATCTGAGCAGAGTGACTATTCTTCTTGGGTGGAAACCCTGAGAGGAGCCCTTGGAAACCCCTTTGCTTCTAACCTGAGGCTTTATTAAAGCCAGTATTGTCATGTTCACTCTGAAGCCCATCTTCCCTGCAGAACCACGACCTGACATTTACATCTCCCTCATCAAACCCAGCCGTCTGCTGACTTATGAGAGGAACAGAGAGAGGGAGAGGACAAGATGATGAAGATGGAGAGTAAAATAAGAGTGAAAAGAGAGAGAAAACCAGGGAACGCAGAGCAACCGAAAGAGAATATATACAGAAAGAGACACAGATGGGGTTGGGGGGGGGGGGGGGGGGGGGGGGGGGGGGGGTGGTGGTGGTGAAAAAGAGATACATCCAGAATACAAAGCAGGAGATCAAACAGGAAGATGAGTAAAAGCGATACGGAAGACGAGTGTACGTGATTCACTGAATGACATAAAAAAGAGGAAGAGATAGACGAGTGAAAAGAGAGATGACAGATGAAGTGAGGAAAAGGACATAGAGCAGGAAGATCGACTATAAAAACGATGAGATGATAGTGTACGGAGTGTGAGTATGAGAGAGATGAAAAAAGTAGAATGGAAGGGGGAAATATGAACAAGATGGAGAGGTAAATAAAATATATGGTCGATAGTGGAGTGATAGAGGGGAGTGTGTGTCTATATACTGTATATGAGCCCGTATACTATAATATGAACTGTGTGTGTCTGTGTGTGTGTGTGTGTGTGTGTGTGTGTGTATTTGTGGGTGTCCCAGGTCAAACAGTGACATTTTCAGTAAGGATGTGTCTCCTGGTTACAGATACTCTACTTTCAGCAGTAGATCACACTCTGACACACTCAAACACACAATTCTCCCTAAAGAAATTACAGTGGTAGTCCATATGCATCTGTAAAAGAAAATCCAATCATTTTTAATAACAATCTCAAGGTGAAAGAGTGTTGATTGTGATGGAGTGCAGCAAGTCCCTGAAGTTTCTGCAAGCTGAAATTAAATGAAATCAACGGAAACTCAAAGGAGGGAAATCAATCTAAAAATTGATGGTATGATTTGCAAAATGACCAACAGCGACGTAAAGTGCAGGTGATTTGTACTTAAACCGGTATTTTTAACAATTGATCAAATGACTATGTGTAATGTGAAAGGTGTCACTTGAAACAATAAACCTAGAGAGAATTATCACCCGACTCCATAGTTTCCCTCATCTCTATGCAGCCTTTTAATCTTTTTCAGCTAAAGAGCCAGACATTTCAACAGAGCCTGGAAGGTGTCATGGGAAAAAAAGAACTAGGGTGCACAATTGAATAATTAGGGCTCTGCGAATTACTTATCACGTCCATGCCATTAGTCTTGTCTTGTTCATACTCTACTATGATCTTTGGATTTAATACAGTTTTATTTTGATCTTGGACTGATGTTGGAGATATTTGGATATACTCCAGGTTCTGGCTGTTTAATGTTATGTTATCTTTGAGATCTCTTAAATGTAAGGAGAAATGATACTGTAGATGTAATCCAGGTCATAAAAACACAGCTTCAGGGCTGTGGAGGGCTTCTTCAGACTTCCAGATGACTAAATGTTCTGCAGCTTGGGCATTTGAGGATACTATATGTATACTAAAATGGTTAATGGTTGAAGAAATTATTCAATTGTGTGCACAACGTATTTTAGGATAACATGTCGGTGCTGTGACTGTTACAGTGTTGTGACAATTAATCCAAAAAATAATGACAAAAACATGTTGGCCCCGACATATTATTGCCTAATACAGCGGATATGTCTAACATGTTAGACACTTGTCTACTTACTAACACCAAGCAGATGCAGAGCAACATTATCATTCATTGGGAGTTTATTCTTGTTTATTAGGGCCCGAGCACGAACCGTGCGAGATCCTTATTGAAACTGAAGAGATTTTTTTTTTAACCCTTGTGTAGTGTTCATATTTTTGTTATTCAGCCAGTGTTCGTGGGTCTGGTGGACCCGCTGCATTTTGGGGTTTTTAATTCAACACAATCAAACAATTTTATGCTAAAATACTCTACAGATGTTTACTTCATCCCAATTACAAGCAATATAAACAGCATATATGGTTAATATTTTCTCTTTACCTTTGTTAGATCACATTTAAGAATTAAAGTGCTACTCGTTTTTTTGTTTATTTTTTACTAAAATGACATAAAAAAAGAAAATCAATTATAATCAAGGTATGAGTGGAAAAATTCAACAAATTTACAAATGAAGCAAGGTTTTTCATAACTATTGACTTTGGTCCTGTGGCTCGTCTTCGTTTTGGAACTAGGTGATGCTCAATCTCATCCTCTTCTTCAAAGTCACTGTCAGACTCTGAATTGTCAGAAATGTGATCTTCACATTCTGAAACCTCTTCTTGTACATCATCAAAATCTTCTGTCTCTTCCAAAATCAATTGCAAGGCCCACATGTTTGAGCAGTTAATCTTTTGGCCATCTTGATCAGTTGTGATAAGAAACCACACTGGTAAAGCTATATTTATTATGTCCCGCCCCCAATTTAGAGAAAATAAATATTGGTTCCCACAAGACAGAGGTTAAAATATGCGGGAATGTGAGAGCAGGGCGTGGCAAATTGACTTGCTAGCGCCAGCTAGAAAATTTGAACAAATTAGCCCCTCGGCCACGTTCAACCTTCATGCACGAAATTTTCTGGGGACATGTGTCATATCAGGACACAGAAAAAAGCCTCAACAACCCATACCCTAAACTCAACAGGAAGACAGCCATTTTGGATTTAATGGTCGTTTTTGGCGATTTACACACTCCGTACTTTAACGAACTCCTCCTTGGGATTTAGTCCGACCGACTTCAAATTTCTGCTGTGCCTTCTAAAGGCATTGACCATTAAAAGTTGTGCTATCTGTGAGTTTTCGTCAATGGGCGTGTCCGTGGCGTCGATGATTCGCCATGAAACAGGAAGTTATTATAACTTCAGTGTACATGCTCACATCTGCACCAAACTGTGCATGTAGGATGAGAGTCCCGCCCCGAACACATGTACATGCTGACATCCACCCACAGCCATAGCGCCACCTGCTGGCAAAAGGAAGTGACCTTTAACGAAGCAGCCCCCGCTGCACGTTTGACCTACATGTATGAAATTTCTGTAGCACATGTGTGATGTCCAGAGGAACAAAAAAGCCTCTTGGAGCGATGCCCTAAACCCAACAGGAAGTCGGCCATTTTGAATTTTACGGCAATTTTTGGACGATTTACACATTCTGTACTTTAACGAACTCCTCCTAGGGATTTAGTCAAAATGACTCGCTAGCGCCACCTACAAAATTAGAAAAAATTAGCCCCTCGGCCACCTTCAACGTACATGCACGAAATTTTCTGGGGACATGTATCATATCAAGACACACAAAAAAGCCTCAAGAACCCATACCCTAAACTCAACAGGAAGTCAGGCATTTTGAATTTTACGGCAATTTTCGGAAGATTTACACACTCCGTACTTTAAAGAGCTCCTCCTAGGGATTTAGTCCGATCGACTTCAAATTTCTGCTGTGCCTTCTAAAGGCATTGACGATGAAAAGTTGTGCTATCTGTGAGTTTTCGTCAATGGGCGTGTCCGTGGCGTGGCGTCAAAGATCAACTCTTCGCCATGACACAGGAAGTTGTTGTAACTTCAGTGTACATGCTCATATCTGCACAAAACTTTATGTGGTTGATAACTGTCCCGCCCCGAACACATCTACACGCCAATATTAATTTATATTCATAGCACCAACTGCTATGTAGCGCCACAAAGGGGACACAGGAAGTGAGGTATAACACCTTCATGCAGTGTCCGAAGCGTGTAGCAAATTCACAGCCGCACCGGCAGAGCTCCAGAATATGCAACGCGCCTGCCTCACACCCCGACGCGCTACACGTGCGAGGGCCCGCCCAATGCTGCTTGCAGCTTTAATTCTCTGTGGGTTCTTTGCAACAAGAGACCTTTACATTAAACTTCATTGCTCAAATAAGAATAATTGATTGTTATTATTTTATATTATATTATTATTTACTGTAATTTACATTATTAACGATTTTTTTCAGATTCATCTGTAGCTTTAGTGAACAGACGCAGCCCCTCATACTCCAACCCGCCCATCAAACTGTCAGTCATCACAAAGAAATTCAACCCACTTCACTGTGTAGGAAATGTCTGCAGAGAGCTCTGAACAAACAGGACGCCTCAGATATACAAATGCGCACAGACACACACACACACACACACACACACACTCAGGGAGTTGAGTCATAGGAGGAGAGGAGTGACTGTCAGAAAGATGGATGGATGAAACAATGAAAATCAATGAACTGTGTTTGTGCGCGCGTGCCTGCGTGCACAAACACAAGAGGGAGACATGTTACATCCATATAAGTGTGTGACAGATGAAGAATTGCGAAGTGTACACTGTGTGTGTGTGTGTGTGTGTGTGTGCGCGCGCTAGAGAGAGAGAGAGAGATAGTCTAAAATGCAGAGGGCGTGTCTCGCTCTTAACAAGTGTTTCTCTTTAATTACCTGCGTTTGACCAGAGTTTGTTTCCTGGGAACACAGCCAGAAACCCCCTTTGCACACGCACAGTGACAGAAACACACACACTCATCGAGGAATACATGTTTGATGTTTTGATGTTGGTGGACTGTGAGTTTCCTCTGATTTCAGCTGATAAAAGACATTTTCAGTCATTTATTTACCACAACGTTCTTTTCACTCGATCCATCTTCTTTAATATCTTCTACCAGGTTATCACCTGTGAAACTTCTGCTTTATTTTATTAGCTTATTTTTGTGTTCTTTCTCTCTGTTTGCATCATGCTGTTCGTCGCTCATAGTTGTAGCTCTTTCTCTCTTGGGGTCTTTAGGGTGCTGTCAGCCAGGTGAAAGTGAAACCCCATATAAACACTGAGAGCAACCTGATAAACGGAACAGCATGTTTCTGTTCGCTTCTTAAAAAGCAGAGCAATGAGGAGAACTCTGCCGACACAAAGACAAAGGTTCGGAAACATCCACATCACATTGTTTCAAGGTCATCAGCTGTCAGAAGCCAATTTGAGATTTCTGCAAGTCTTCAGCCATGTTTCATGTTTGCTTGCAGCAAGAATTACTCCAGACACCCAGGATTCAGGAATTCATGTTTCTAAAGGGTGCCAAGTAGTGTGAAGGCAATAAATAGTGTAAGCAGAGATCCATGTGTGAGGAAAGAACTTGAAAGTACCTTTTGACTATCAAATACTCAACAAACTCCCACGAAGGAGCAAAAAAAACAACCTTTACTAAAAAAGTGTTCAAATATAATGTCACCAAGAAATAACTACAAGTATTTACAGATGAAAAACAGATCAAGAGTGTGAATTTGGATTATGGTGCAGGAAAGTTTGAAGACGGTTAAGACGTTTGATGCATTATTTTGTGATGACTCCAGGCTGTTACTGAATTTCATTGTATCTGCTGTGAATCCAAGCTGACTACAGCTGCCAGCTCAGAGCCACCTTTCAAGTCTGCAGGTGGAGAGCAGCTGTGGTCAGCTTAGCTTTAGGTGGTTACAATTTCTACGTGTAGGTTTAAGTATTCAGCGTTGTCAGTATGGGAAGGCCATTCAGGGGCAGAAACAGAAATTGACTACTAGACTGATGAAACTAAAGCCAAGAATGCTCTGAGATCCATTAAAGCCTCTATATGAAGACCTAAGTGAGACAGTAAAAAACAGTAGCTGTGCATCACAGCAACAATCATGTCCAACTTTGTTAAACAGTAGAGTGCGTGATGCTGTTGGATGCATTTTGCAGGATCCCTTGGCTTTTTAGTACAGTGGTTCTGAAACTTTTTCACGTCAAGGATACCTAAACTGACACAAATTTGACCCAGGATCGCCCATCTGATCGGACCCTACTTTGAGAACCACTGTTTTTGTAAGCTAACAAATGAATTGTAGTATAACTTGAGTTTGAATTCTTATAGTGTCATAGTAGATAGCGACTTATCTCAGAATATGGATAGTAAATCTAAGGAACATATTTTTATTTTTCAGAAATACAGATGAAAAAGAGTTAAAGAAGCTGCTTTTCCAGTCCTATATTGTAGTTCTGTGACTCCTCTATGGCAGCTTTGTAAAGTTGAAAAAAATAAATTTCTATCTTATATTGACTCTTTATGTTGGCCTTCAATTCAGCCTCTGTCTGAAACAAGCTGTAGATGCTCCTGTCTCTTTAAGCCCCCCCCCCGCTCGTTCAGAACAGGAGGAAATCTGAGGTTTTGCTCACAGGGATTTCTTTTAAATACTTTAACCTCATTATTTGAAGCTTTGAAATTGTAGATAAGTGGATATGGAAAAGCATAATAGGTCTCTTTTAAAGAAGTGGATCAGCAGCTAGTCCGAAGGTGATGTAAGGACTCTAGCTCTCTTTTTTAACTGACTTTGTACTAAATGGGTGGATGAACTACTATCCAGGTTTTGCTTTAACTAAAGTCACATCTCTGGCAGATCAGAGGTTGATGGCACTGACGGTGTGATGATTGCGATACTTCATTAAAGTTTTGATGGCACAAACTTTAGCAAAACAGTTAATGGTTAATGAATCTTTTTGATTAATTTTTTGTTTGTTTTTATCATTTATCTTTGCATTCAGTCAGAGCTTCTAATTGGTCTCTTATACAGGTCGATAAATTACTGTGGGTTTTAGAATCAATTAGTGCTTTTTGGCTTCTTTTTTTTCAAATGTAAAATACGTTTCCTGTACTGTTAATTTCAGCATCTCTTACGCTCTCTCCCCCATTCCTTTTAGTCACCCCTCTCTCTATTTCTCTGATTGCATGTTGTGTTTATTCATACAAACACAGTTACACGTTCACAAAAAAAAAACACATCGTGACACACTTGCAAGCACATGCAAACACATTTACAGCATTCCATCCTGGCCTATTTATTACTGCACTACTTTCTACACACACACACAGTTTCATCCATTCATAGTGTGTATTCCTCATTAGCGTCATTCAGAGTTATTATAATGATATGAATAGACTGGCAGCTGCTGCAGCGATAAGGGCTTATTTCGGCTCATTCACTCACCCATGCATGTGTGTTTGCGTGCGCATTTTTTGTGTTTGAGTGTGATCAAGGGAGAATGGATGAGTTTGGGGGGTATGTTTTTGTGCGCAGGTGGGTGGATGGAGAGAAAAAAGGTGAGGAAAATGTGTGTGAACATGCAAAGTAAAAATCCAGGGTGTGGGAGAGTTTGTGTAAAAAGAGTGAGAGAAGAGTTAGAGAGAGAACAATGCAGACGGTGTTCATGCATATGGTTCGTTATCACTCTCTTTCTCTCGCATTCCTCCGCAGCTGCCGTCTGTCGTCTTCTCCTTTAGTTTTCTTCACCCATTTCTCCACATGATCCTTTCCTGTTCATTTCGCCTCTCAAATTAGAAATCCACCCCCCTCCTCCTCCTCCGCCACCTCCTCGTTCCACTCCTTCCTTCAGACACGTGCCCCATTTCCCATCTCTCCTCCCTTCTTCCCTTCCTCTCTTCCATCCTGCCTTCATACATCCTTTTATCTCTCCTTGTGATTCTGTACTTTTTCGGAGAGACAGCGTTTACCTCCAGCTGTGATCTGGCCAGATTTCAGCTGCAGCACAGACAGCCCTGTGGTTGTGAAGAAGCTGCATCGTGGAAACTTTAATCAGAAAGTGAAAGGCTGAACACAGGAAGATGGCAGAAAAACTACACAACGTTTACCATGTGTTAAATGTCATGGGACTTAGGTCACATGACTTATGTAACTGACTTAATGTCTGGTGCGCCTTTACACGCAATGCCCGGAGGAGAGACCAGGTATGGTTGTAACACGTTTTGTCACACGGCAACATGTGAACAGCATGTGAATGGGAAGTACTGGTCACAGTGCTGACAAATGAATGCTGGTAACCCTGGAGAGCAGGCTGGGGTCCCTAGTTGTGTGTATAGCACATAAGTCTTACAATTTTATCTGCAAGAGTATAGATACTGAAAAAAATATAGTCTTGGTCAAAAGATTTACTTTCTGACCTCAAAATAAGTTCTTCTCTATATATTCTGAATGTACCTGTTTCCAGACTTCATAACCGCTGTGCCTGATTGGGGAGGAAGTAGGTAAATACTGAAATGATCACCTAACTCTTATCTTATTTCTAATTAGTGGAATTGCTGTTGTTACAACTCTCTCCATTTACAGTCATACCAGTCCCCTCTACATGTTGTTCTGGGGAACAGTCATATATGTTATTGTATTTTCCAACGGACATTTACATTGTTTTGGAAAATGATCTTATATGTTACTTTGGGATAATTGACATTCAACCTATTTAGTCATTTAGGTATTAGGACATGTTGCTCTTAATCAACACATGAAAAATAGATAAATACTGTAGGATTTAGGGTTGTTTTCCAACCAAACAAATTTTAAAGAGGTGGTATTATGCTCATTTTCAGGTTCAAAATCTTATTTAGGGGTTGTACCAGAACAGGTTTACATGGTTTAATTTTAAAAAGACACCATATTTTTCTCATACTGCACATTGCTGCAGCTCCTCTTTTCACCCTGTGTGTAGTACGCTCCGCTCTTGAGCTACAGAGTGATGCATCTTACTGGTACAAAATCTTTGCTGGGAGTTGCACATGCGCAGTTCCCAGGTAAGGACTACTAGCCAATCAGAAGCAGAGAAGGGCGGGTCGTAAGAAACGTGTTGTGATCCAAATCTAAGCCGCTTCAGACTGAGACCGTAACCCAGCAGATGGTACAAGTTACTCACAAGTCCACAACCACAACATTATTGTACCACATCTTAACATCAGGACTAAACGTTGAACTGTTGCCGGTGTTCTGACGATCTCTGCTGCCTTGCAGAAAAATGCTACCATAGCGCAAATTGACAGACTCGACTCTACTCGGCCCTGCTCCATTTTCCGTTGCAGACAGTACCCAGAGATAGAACGTAGCTTGTCATCATAGCGACGTAATGTTCAATGAGACACACACACCAGTGATCCACACAGCTTTCTCTTTTTTAAGTTAAAACGTTTCAACATTACTCAGAATATAAAGACAGAAAAGCGGTATGAAAACCTTCCAGCTGTGTTTTCCTCTGCCGTTGCTGCTGCAGCGGTCTGTGTGACGGCGGGAGCAGAGGGCTCTGTGAGCGGGCGGCTGGCCGGCCTCACACGCTCCTCCCGTGGGTTGGTACAGGCTTCCCCTGCAGCCACTTGCGGAGCTCCTCAACTCCGAAAATATTCACACACACACTCAAATAACACATTTTTGTTCCGCCATAACTTCTCGTAAAACTGTCAATATTCGAAATCAGTCTGGTGCAGCAATGATGATGCAGTGAACAGTGAATATTCTCTCTGACCAGTCAGCAGTCTGTCGTGTTTTCACGTTACATTTTAGTATCCCTCAGCTCGCTTGGAACCTCAAGGGAGGTGAGGTGATACAAAAAGGGTACCTGGAAGCAGGTACAGGTACAACATTTCCACAATGAAAAACCAAACAAAGGCGAGTTGAGCCAAAGGGCCTCTGCTCAGACTAGCTTGGTTTGAGGGCGTGACTGACCCCCTAGCCGCTTGGCAAGCTTTATTACGCGTTTTTGTTGTGATGTCACAAGTAAAGGAAGTGAAGGGCTGAACTACAAACGAGCTGTTTTCAAGCTGTTCAGAGCAGAGTTTTCTGTGGGAGATGGGAACTCCCTTTGGGCTGGACTTTGGGTTTTTCACTTTGCAAACCTGTTAGATGCACAAAAAAGAGATATAACTCAATAAAGGAGAGGGGAAAAGCCAAAAAGCATAATACCACCTCTTTAAATATACAGTATGAATTTCAGTGTGAATTTTAGCTACATTATATCCTACCAGGTATCTTACTCTTTAATAATAATATATTTGTTGATTATATTCTGTATTAATAACATAAATCCACAAAATAACTAAAGTTTTCAGATGATTGTAGTGGTGTAAAAAGTATCAGCATAAATATTTTCTGTTTTGGTACAAGAACATGGAAAAATGTGTGTTCTTCAGGTTTTATAAGGTTGCCTAGCAGCACAACTTTAATCATAGTCTACCTGCCATCCAGCGCCGTCTTTTAAATTTCTCTTTTCAAACTGTCAAAACTAAAAATCTGTGTACATTGGCAGAAATTTTCTGTGGGCTGCCTAGGCTTTGTCAATAATCCAAAATTTAGCTTTGTGTTTTCCCCACACCTCAAGAACAATAGAGATCAAACCAACAATGGATGAAAAGAGATCACTAGGTTTCAAACATAATGTATTCGCACACAACCTTGTGATGATTTTAATGGATGCCAAAGGTCACAGTCACACATACCTGATAAGTTGATCAATATGTCACTGGTACTGTACCCATCGCTGGCGAGGCAGAATATGCAGAGCGTTTAACATTCAGTTCACTGGAAAAACACACAGCTGACACCAAATTTTCACACAGTGACACAAACATTCAGACTGAAGCAGAACAACAGAGAGGATATGAGCAGAGATAATCAGCAGGCTGTTAATGGTTTAATGGCATCTTATATCACTGGACTGTGTTTAATGCTGGAGTGGAGAGAGCTGATTATAGTGTGTGGTGTGTGTGTGTGTGTGTGAGACAGACTGAAAGAGAGAGTGAGTGAGAGGAGGATTTAGCTTTGAGATATGTGTTTGTACAGAAGTGGATGTCATAAAGATATAAAACTGTGTTAGATTCAAAGATGTTTCACAAATATGCGGTTTCTCATCTGGTCTCAGTGGGCCTCAAGTTTGAAATATGAGAATTAATCTCTCTTCCGCCGTTGGTGTAGCTGCTGCTTCTTTTTCTTAACAACCAAATCACTCTGTGAAGCCACCAGAACGCCTCCGCTAATCCTGGCTGAACATTTCAAGAGTTTGTTTCCAAAATGAAATCACCACTTTGAAAGAAGCAACACCTGCTGAAAAACAAAAACTACAAAAAAAGCCTATTGTAACACCACATTCAGTTGCATGTAAAGGTGTGAAGTGTGAAACTTCAGGTCCAAATCAAACATTTGTTCCTGAGTTTTTTGTCTGTATTTATGGATCTAGAAAACAAAACATGCTGAATTCAATTCAGTTTTATTTAAATAGGCTACTGGCAATTCATAACAGTAGTTTTCTCATTACACTTTTAAAAAAAGTCTAGAGCACCTCTTTGTAATATTATTTACAGAGACCCTTCCTCAGGGGCGGTCTGGCCATTTCAAGACGAACCGGCCAAGGGCCAGGAGTTTTTATTTTTCAGTTTCTGTTTTACTTTATGATCCTAGATCGCGCGGGCCGGCCAGTCTGCTGCAGCGACCGCTGTCTGTGTGTGTCTGACTGGGCCAAACCATTTCTTTCAATATGGAGGGCGTGTACGAGATCTTTGTTTTTGCTGAAATCTGATTGGCTCAACAGGGCCGATTAAAGAAGTTTACTTTCCATTTGAAGCGAGTGTAATCTCCAAACGTTTCGTCGGGGCTGAAGGTTTGGTAGGCTCAGTAGAGACGGCAAATGTGGCCGAAAAAACAAGTATTATGATGAAAATATGTTGTCATAAGAGGCAGCTAAATGTGCCAAATTAACCGAGGAATCTCTTTAAGTCCTTATGTATATTAGCTGTGGAGGTGATGCACAGGGACAGGGTGATGATGACCACAGTCATGTTGAGGAGGAGGGAGAGAAGGGACAGGAGGAACAGCAGGATGAGGAGGAGGAGGAGGTAAATGGAACCAGGCAAAACAGTGAAAGGTACAGGGGCAGTGTGCTTTTAGAATTAGAGAATGGATTATTGTAAGTCATATTTATTACTGATTTTCTTCTCTTGCATATGTAACTGTACAATCAGTAAAAGCAGAGGGTCCAGCACAGGGGAAGCTGAGCCGGGGAGAGGCCTACTCAGAGATAAAGATGAGGGATTTGATTTTTATGCACACACATACACACTGTGTATTTTATGGGAATGTATTGTAGTTTTCGAGTATATTTAAGTCTATTTTAGCACTCTGACTGACTCAGGCTTGCCTTACCTGGTCTTGTTCAGTGCAGAGCTGCCTTGCTTATGCAAACTGAAGAGGCAGGTTTCATCCTGAAGTTTCTTGAAGGTCTTCAGCATAATCTGATTCACTGTATACAATGAGAACACTAATACGTATTAAATAACTGCAAAAAAAATTTATGCCCGCTCCAAAAGAGCGCTCGCTTAAAAGGCCTCTCCGTCTCAAAGTCCCGGGCTGAATTTCAGTCCCAGTACACCCCTGCCCTTCCTGTATGTTTAAGATTATCTTGCCAGATTAAACATTTCTTCTTCCAGATTGATGGAAAGCAATTTCCTAAAGTTTCCCATGTTAAAATGAGACACAGGGGTCAGCAGGGAAGTTTCTCAACAGTGATTTCAGTGTCACTGCTTAGCTCAGTAGGTGGAATGCAGGTCTCATAGTTGCAGGATTGTGTGTTTGATCCTTATGGTAGACCAACTTTTTTTAGAATCTTTTTTTTACACATTTCCTGACAGCTATTTCCGAACCTTTAAAATATCTGCATGCATCTCATAAAAACTTTGTTGAAGAGGATAATAAAAAGCACACAAAAGAAGTCACTGAGAGCAGGAGTTGAACATGCAAGGCTTGAATTATAAGACCCTTGCTCTACTAACTGAGCTAACCAGTGACACTGGTCACTAATGCTTGAAATTATCTGAAAACTTCCTGCCGACCCCTGTATTCAGCGATGGTTTCTCTCATGATTGCGAGAAAATGATCAGGTGAGTAAAAAAAATATTTGAATGGATGGCCGCTTAGGGCTTCCATAGAAAGCTTGCAAGGAGGGTAAATGCTTTTATATTCACTGTTAAATAAGCCAAGACCTGACGTCAAACGTCCCTGTTGTGTTTTACAGTGTGGCACAAGGAATGGCATTGTCAGTCGTTATCTCAAACACTGTTGGCTATATTGTCATCTATTTTGTACAGACATTCATGGGACCCAGAGGATGAATCCTACTGACTTTGGTTGCCCCTCAAATTTATACTGGCAAGAAAATGCATGTCACAATGCATGCTTACAAACTAATGTATATGGTGAACATGGTAACATTAAATCTAGCATAGCTGTAGATGTCTAGTCTTTTTATTATAATTTAGATAAGTTTGACTCCCAGTGTTAATTTAAAATACAAGCTTTACATTACAGGCTTCACCTTAAATGAGGATCTGTTGTTATTATAGTAAAATTTTAAATCATATTAAAGAATAAAACCATTATAGTAACTGTTTCATTTTTTTCTTGCAAAGCCCAGACACTGCAGGTTCAGGTTGGGCGATGGGGATTTATTTGAGGTGAATGTAAATGAGAAGCAGTTCTCTATGTTGGCTGTAATGTGGATCAGTATCCATGGCGACTGTTTGAGGGGAGGGTGACATTTTCGTGATGCTTATATGATGAAGTGTGGGTGTGAGTTTGGTTTTCTGTGTGTATGAGCATTGCTGCCTCTTCTAAATATCATGTCAGGATGCTGTAGGTGTGTGTGCATGTGCAGTATGCTATGCTGTATGGATGTATTCATTTAGTTGTGTGTTGTGGCCTCGGCTTTTTTCAAGCATCTCCAAAGTACCTTTACCAGTGACTTATCACCACCAAAGGAGTACTATTTTTCTATTGGTGAACACAATGGAAATGTACCCAAGAAGAGTGTTTTAAGGAAGGAAACATGACTACTCCTTGAATACTACAATCTTCATGAGTGTGCACTTAGATATTTAACTCATCATCCATCTGCTTTCAAACTGCCTCCCTCTGGTGTTGCAGAACTCTCGAATTCAGAACGGTGAATTCAGTGTTTCCACTTCTTCACTATTGTATCTTTCATAACATCAGTCAAGACTCATTCCAGTGTTTTTAAGCATTAACTTTTTACAACATATAATGCACTTCAGGCAGGTTTTGTGATTGTAGCTGATACCTGTTGTGCCGTGCTGCATTTATATAATGCTTCTCAAACGCACCAAGTTTGCATATTTTTTGTTTTCAAGGTTTACTGCAGTGACTACTGGTGTTTTGCAAGTCCAGAGCTTCCTACCAGCACATGAAGGCACCACACGCACAGCTGCACATTGTGGTTTATTACAGTAAACTAGAGCGGCCCCCGACTAAGGATTTACATAGTCGAATCAGAATTGTCACGTCGTGCCTATAGTCGACTGATAGTTGAATCATGTGTGTTTTTGTGAGTGGTCTCTTCAGCAAGTGTTGCTCAACTGCCACTACATACATACACGCTACGCCTACACATGCGCACTGACAACCCAGGGTTACGGTTACAATTTTGGATTTATTCAGGCACTTTAAAAACATTTCTTGAAAGTTTTATTCTTTTTACTTTCTTTTTATTTATTTACAGCATTCAATGTTGACATGTGTATTGTAATAGGCTGTATATTAACTTATTGTCAGAAAACTGGTAGTTCTATGTGAAATCAGACGTTAAGCACCCCCATATAACAAAAATAGCATGATCCTTGTTTCGCTGCGAAGCTTCGACTGAGATTGAGGTATAATTGTGAGGTATAATTCTGGTGTAAATTCTGCTGTGGACAAAATCAATTACATTTTTCATCATTTGGCTATTGTCTAATTTAGAAGCCTCCAAACCTACACCTCAACAAATGAACAATAACAAATGGTTTGACACTGAATGCAAAAACCTGAGGAAAACATTAAGGAAATTATCAAATGAAAAGCATAGGGACCCAGATAACCACAACATACGCTGTCAATATGAGGCCACTCTGAAACAATACAAGTACACTCTAAAAACAAAGAAAGAACAACACAGTAAGAACCATTGAGGAATCCCTAGAGTCCAACCAGTTCTGGTAGAAATGGAACAACCTAAGTAAACTCCGGCAGGATGAATTGGAGATTCAAAATGGAAATACTTGGATTAATCACTTTAGTGAATTATACAGTAATATTACATAAAATGATGATCAGTACAAGATATTCACGAAATGGAAAACTCTGAAGGCGGTGATAAAAAACAACCAAAACCCTCCAGATTACCCTATAACAGAACAAGAATTAACAGAAGTCATCCAGTCCCTGAAAGGAAAAAAGGCTTGTGGTATTGATGGAATCCTCAACGAAATTATCAAAAGCTCAGACCATAAAATCAGATTGGCTATACTAAAACTTTTCAATACTATTCTAGCAACTGGAACTTTTCCAGACATCTGGAACAAAGGTTTAATAACCCCAATTCATAAATCCGGAGATAAATATGATCCAAATAACTACAGAGGAATATTTGTTTCCTGTAACATCCAGTAAGTAGGCATTGGAGGAAAAACATATGATTTGATTAAGAACATGTATACAAAAAGTGAATGTGCTATAAAGATTGGAAACAAACAAACAGCGTTCTTCTCCCAGGGCCGGGGAGTGAGGCAGGGATGCAATCTCCCTCCAATTCTCTTCAATCTATATATCAATGAATTAGCGAACCAATTAGAGCGTTCCACGGCACCTGGCCTCATCCTGAATGACACAGAGATCAGAGGTCGGCTGTATGCAGATGACTTAGTGTTGCTCTCACCTACTAAAGAAGGTTTGCAGCAGCACCTTAATCTCCTGCAGAGATTTTGTCAGACCTGGGCCCTGACAGTAAACACAGCAAAGACTAAGATAATGATCTTTCAGAAACAATACAGAAATCAGGTTTCACACAATTTAAATTTAGGCACCTCTAAATTACAACATACAAAAAACTACACTTACCTTGGCCTCAACATTACATACACAGGAAACCTCAAAATGGCTGTGAAAGACCTGAGGGACAAAGCAAGGAGAGCTTTCTATGCAATAAAAAGAAACATTAAAATCTATATTCCAATTGAAATCTGGCCTTTCCAGTTTCTACTAGTACCAATAATTCTATATGGCAGCGAAATTTGGGAGCCAAAACTTAGTAATGAATTTGACAACTGGGACAAAACAATCATAGAATCATTCCATACCGAGTTCTGTAAGAGCATCCTGCACACCAAATAATCTGTGCCGAGCAGAGCTCAGCCAGTACACCCTCTTACTAAAAATTCAGAAAAGATCAATTCAATTTTACAATCACTTAAAATCAGTTAACCCCCAGATATACCATCACAAAGCCCTAACATACCAGGAGCTGAAACCAGAGAAGAGTCTTGAGGCTCTCTGCAGTAACAAGTCCCCAACAGCCTCATCAACAAGCAAAAAGAAAAATATATTTTACAATACAATACTGGAAAGAAACCACCGAAACACAAAGTAAATTCCAATGTTATCTGACCTTAAAAAGAGAATTCACACTGGAAAATTACCTGAGCACAATAAAATGTCCCAAACTAAGAAAAATACTGACAACATACAGACTGAGTGAACACAGCCTGGCCATAGAAAAGAGTCGCCACAGCCAGAGCTGGCTACCATAAGAGGAGAGACTCTGCTCCCAGTGTGACACAGGACGGGTAGAGACAGAGCTGCTCTTTCTAACCTCTAAATATAAAACACTAAGACAAAAACACTTTGCAAACATTTACCAAAATATACCCCGAATTCAAATTTATATCAGACACAGAAAATCCCCAATTTACTGGGAGAAATGCCCAAATGTCAAATAACTCCTCATGCCACGAACTGAGGACTGATTGTTTAATATTTTAGTAACTTTTGTGTTTTTGAATCTCACATTTGATACTGATTTTTTAAGATATTTATTTTCTTAATTAACTAATACATTTTTTTTTGTATACTAATATACACACATGGTTTTATCTCTTTTTTTATTTTAATTTTTTTTATATATTATAACACACGTGTTACTGTGTCATTTACTTAGTTTATTGTAATTTTTTATGTATTTTTTTTTTACACACACACACACAAAACGCTAATTGTTTTATTTATTTTTACAGAATTTTTCTATTTAATATATGTTTTTATTATTATTTTATTTTTTATTAACACACACAAACACAACTTTTACTGTTTTATTTCCTTATTTAATGAAATGTATGAAATTAATTGTCCTTATGTAATTTATATGTAGCAATATTGTTGCTATACATTCATGCCAATAAAGCTAATTTGAATTTGAATTTGATTTACAGTCGAATCAGGCTCTGCCCATCGAAGCATCGAATCTTTGACTATTCAGGGTCAGCCCTACAGTACACACAAACTTTCTTGTGCTTTTTGATTTATCCGGTATGACAAATTTTTCCCTGTCCAGGGTTTACCCCACCTTTCGCCCGATGTCAGCTGGGATTGGCTCCAGCCCCCTGCGACCCTGAACGCAGGATAAGCGGTTGACGCTGGATGGATGGATGGACAAATTTTTCAGGAGTTCCTGAACATAACTTTAAAAATTATGTATTATTCTTTAGTTGTAAGTAAGTTCTGACTGACTGGCAGGGAAACTCAGCTATTTAAAGTTTCCCTGCCAGTCAGTCAGAACTGAAGAAGTCCTTTGGATGAGGGACGAAACGTCTTCCAGTATCTTCAACCAAGTCCAGTTGCCCTTGATTTTAACCTTCGTTGGATTATCAGTGAACATTTTGCACATAAGTGCATAAGTGAATAAGCATCTGTGACTTTTTCTGGAGATTATTCCCCGGACTACCTGCCTTTTTCCTGTACTTGGTTAACATAAACACAGAAACCACACCTACTCTGCATTTTGGGTCTAATCTCTCGTTACCGGTGTCTACACTTGACAACAACATTGGAAATAGTAACTGGTTCAGACAATAATATAATATTTTTTATTTGTACTTTTGTACTGTGAGTACTTTTCAAAAACAAGTTACAAAGTGTAAAGTCAATAATACCCAAAAGACAATAATACAAAAACAATACCAGATAAAAGCAAGAAAACATTAAAAAAAAACTAAAATACACGTTTAAGTTAAATACAAAATAAGTAAAAATAGAATAAAATAAAAGGGATACAATAAAGTCAAATAAAATCGGGAAAGGCTCTCCTATAAAACACCTATACACCTCCCATAAAAGACAATGGTTATACTGTTGATACGAGATTCTGTGAGTCTTGTGCAATACAAAGTCCTCAGCAATCTGCTCTTGGTTCTATTTCTTTGCTTGGCCATTCTTTGTTCATATTACAACCAGCCCTCTCAGCTTGTCTGTCCCAGTATAACTAGTCAGATTAGTCTTTGTGTTCCAATATAACCAGTCCACTTCTTTCAAACATTTTGTAATGGAAGAGCAAAAGTAGAAATCCCTGCTGGAGGATCCACCAACAAGATCTACTTAAGTGCGTTTTGATTTGTGTCACGTAGCATGCTCACAGGGTGATGCATTAAATTATTGTTTAATTAAGGATGCACCCTTTTTAACTATGAGGTGCAGTAATTCTAAAATAAATACCTACAATGAGTCAATATTAATTGTGCATTGCTGTAGCTATTATTCACAAACGACTAGGCCTGGGTGAGACAGCACGCGTCCCTCTGACACTTGGCCAGTGAAGCTCTCTGGAGCTCCTGCAGCCAGACACACCAGCAGCTTCAGACTGACAGACAGACAGACAGACAGACAGACGTGATCAGACACACCAGGACCTTCTTCTCTGCTGCAACTACTCTTTAGCTGCATTCTCACACAGTTTATCACGTTCCAGAGCTAAAGTCAAAAATGCGGTCGGAAAAGTTTTACGCAAACACGCACGAAAAGGGACGTTTGATTTATTTTTCTCTCCTCCTGTTATGCATATTGTTCAAGAACCAGTTAGCAAGTAACGCAATGATTTTGTTATTAGTAACTGTAATGTGATTACTGAAGTTATCAACAGTAATGTGTTACTTTGTGACGCGGTAAGTGCAATTTATACTTCTGCGTCACATCGACGGCGTAGGTGACGGCGTAGGTGACGGCGTAGGCTGCGGGGCTACGCAGAGGCTACGCCGTCACCTGACGTGCACCTCCTCCAAAATGTAACTACACGTCGAGTTGACGCGGACCGTAAGCTCTGTGATTGGTTGGCTGGGTATCCTCGCAATGCCTTCAAGCGAACCGGAAATACCCCACGTTTTGAAGTAACATTTACTATGCGGCCAAAACCACGGCTGTAACACAGTGAATCAATATATTTGACCATCGCAACCCGGGCGAAATGACTCCACTCGGTCGGTAAGATTTGAAAAGGCTACACCAGCCGCACATTTACAATTTTACCCCCATTTACGTTAGCAGAGTGCTAAACCGGAAGTTAGCCTGCTCGGCTGGCAAAAGCTGTAGCGCTACTGCTGACTAGTGTTTGGGGGTGTAATTGCAGAATGACAATGTATAAATGCATGGCTACGTGCGTAGCCTGCGGCTTAGGTACGCACGTTGACCGCAGGAGTATAAATGGGCCTTTACCCCCAACACTGCTCATCACACATCTACTAGACAGTTTTAACCAAACCAAACAGATCAGATTTCCTAGTGAAAGAGCCGTTTTTGCGCTTTTTTTCCCCTTACAAGATGTTTTGGACTTAAATTCTCCTGGAAATTATGTGATATCCCCCCCAATTCGCGTTCCAAATATCACACTGATTGACCTGAGGGGGGCCACAATTATCAGTTTAATTGCCATTATGTCAAGCAGTTTATCTGAAACTTTAGAGCCTCTTCAGCCTCGTGCTGACTTCCTTCTGGCTTTCCTAAAGCTGCTCTGATTGGCCTAAGGGGGGCGCTGCGTTTGTTTACTCATTACCGATTGGCCGAAGGGGTGCCTGCATCACTTGCAGGGGATAAAATGTGTTAAACACACACACACACACACACAGAAACACACATCGCAATCACAAAATATACACACACTTCCTCTGACGCACACAGACACTCTCCCTTTCGTCCTCTCCCCGGATTGCTACCCCTTACTCTGTCGTTCAAACACAAGACTTAAAATAACACTTTTCCTCTCTCTATCTATCTCTCTCTCTCCCTCTCACACACACACACACACACACACACACACACACACACACACACACTCAGCTCAGTTGAGTGGCTATGTGGGACAGCAGCTTGGGGATAGACAACTGATTCACTTTGAGTGGCACATGGATATTTATAGCTGGTGTGTGTGTGTGTGTGTTAGTGTGTGCGCATCTGTGTGTGTTTTTTAGACAGCAGGTGATGGGTGCTGATTTAATAGCAGTTGCGTATTTAGTGTAGACTGTATGTGTGTATGTCTGTCTGTACATTTTTGCATGTGCATTACTTGTAAATGTACTCCGAAGATCGTGTGTGTGTTTGCATGTGTGTCTGTATGTGAGACAGAGCGACAGCCAGGTGATCAGCAGTGAGCGTGTTCAAACGTCTCTCTGTTTGTTTCCGTGGTGCCTCATATTCCTGCGTAACCATGGTAGCGGCATGTTGGGAAAAGCTATATTGGACAGCAAGTCCTAGACACCACACACACACATGCACGCACACACACACACACACACACAGACATATTTACATGTATACAGTACACACACACAGAGTTGGCAGATTTTGATAGGTGAACAACCCACCATTTTAATTTCTTCTTCTGTCTGAATTCTGTTTGAATTTCTCCTTCTGTCACCATTAGCAGACAAAATTCTTCAACCTCCAGTCAAATAATGTCAAACAAAACTACAGATATGTTTTGTTTGCATAAGCGTATCAATAACAACAATCTAAATCATGTATGAATTTTAAAACTTTAATGCAGTGTGTGTTCACAATGATGTATTAACCACCACGGATTAATGTAGACACAAGTACCGAAGTGTATTACGGTGCAGTTCCTGTAATGGCATTTAGATGTTGCTTCAAGAAAACGTAAAGTAAAATAAAGTATATTGAAGTGAATTAGAAAACACCCAAATTCTAAAATAATTCAACATCAGTATGATATTATGACAAAAAGCAAGTGAAATTAATGTTTTTGCATGTAAAATGTTTGAGTCTGAGTGAAAAGGTACTTTGTCAAAGCTTCATCATGTTTTTCTCTTTGCAAATATTTCAGACCTTTGTATAATGGGGCTTCTTGACTGATTATGTTCTTCCAGTACAAGTAGACAAGCTATCAAGGCAATCAAAAACTAGCCTACTAACGCCTTCGGCACCCTCTGTCTGACATGAGACCCTTACCTTGCACGTTGTAGCGATCCATGTAGAGTCTCCTTGTGTGTGCTGCTTTTTTTCAGTTTGTTCAATGGAACAGACAAGCTTTAATAAAGGTCAATTGTTGGTGTGGATCTTGAATTGTTGGAATGGTAGACAGTGGTGTTTCTTAAGTGATTCAGATCGGTCTGGTGGTACTTAATGGCGGCTGTTTTCCACCAGTTGGAGAAACAATCAACCAATCTGACAACGCTCTGAAATACCTGACCTAACATTTTTCTCACACAGCCCCACCCACTTTAAAGCAGTGAGAAAAAGCACAAACCAAACACTAACATAACAATCTGTCATGTAAATTAACCAGTATGGCTCTAACATCAGCAGTGTGTTCATGTAGGATCACATCACTTACAGCAGTTTATTTGTAGGCTTAAAAGTTCACCGACATTACCATTTTGTTTTAGTGACATTTTAAGACAATTTCAGACATAACGAAGGTTACGATATGGTAACCCTAGTTCTATAAGCACAGGCAGAGAGTGCTGAAGAGGCGGTCGGATGCTGAGGCAGTAGGGACGCTGCTACTTATACGTCTATTATTACGCGTGTATCGGTAGCGACGTCCTATTGGTCGGCTACGTGCACGATAAAATTTCAGTGGGCAAGTGTGTCATTGGCGGAGGTAGTACCCATAGAGGGCGCAGCCTGTGTGATAGAACTTATTAATTTGCTGATTTAAATTCACCTGCATCGTGATGCAAATTCACATAATAAAAATTGCTGATATGATAATTAATAATTCATGCCAATTCATGCCACCAATATGGGAAAAAAGCACAGTAAGCAAAACCCCCCGACCCTCAATACCTGCAGCCTAATGTAAGTCCTGTAAGTCCTTGGCAGCAAAAAAACACAGTTGCAGATTGCGATGTACAATGATTCACTCATGTGTGCCAGTCTGTAGACTGTGTGTCAGTGTAGGATGACAGCAAAAGTAGCCAATTTATCACTCGTGGAGACACTCAAAATAAAACTGAACAACCTGAAAAGCTTTTTAATCATTTCATCTCCCAGAATGCCTTTCTACAATGTCCTGACAAGATGGTTGAACTTCAGTTTTCTGCCTCTGAAAAGAAAAAAAAGCAGCTTTCACTCTTGGACACTGACAGACTGACAAAACCAATGTTTACTGTTTATTTGATGATTGTTTTAGACCGCTGAAACACTTTCTGCCATCAGAAACCTCTACTGTAGCTGATGGAAATTTCACAATACCACCAGCAATCAACAGAACAGGCGCAGACAAGTGAGATGCTTTACAAATAACTAATTCTGTAACACAGTTGAGGTGCTTTCAGGTGAATTTTCTTCATGGAAGTTTAGTTTTTTATCAGTGTGTTTGTTTTGTTTTGGTGAAAGTGGGCTACAGAAAAATTGGGATAGAGCCAAGAAAAATAGAGGATAAATAAGATCAGAGCAAGTAAGGATTATATAATCACAGTTTCAGCATTAAGGCATTGGATGTGAAAGTAAAATGAGCATCATGGTTTAAAATCTTTTCTTTAGACTTACTTTTAAAAAACGGCATATTTATGTGAAGTAATTTTTCTTTCATGTTTTTTTATTCCCTCCCTCTTATTTTAATGTTTTATCTTCTTAATTATTTTGGGCCCTTGTGAGATTAATTTAATTTCTTTTGTTCCATTGCTGCTCTTTTTATGTGCGGCAGTTTGTCCAATAGGCTTTTTGATAAATGTGATTAAAAATAAAAAGGACTATTTTAAATGAACCCTGTCGAGCTGCAGCAGGAATTGAACCATCATCTTGAGCAGCATCAGTGACCTGCTGAGGAATTTCTCGACGAGTGGAACGGAAGCAGCAGTTATTTCATCTGTTAAAAACTTGGAATGACTGTTGAAATTTTTCGGGCTGACCCTTAGTGGCGGGAGGCCAAAGAGAAATTCAGCTTCCTACTGTGATTAAATGTTCTGAAAGTAATGACCTTCAAAATCTGTGGAGACACAGCGGGGAGAGGAGAGGAGAGGACAGGAGAGGAGAGGACAGGAGAGAAGAGGAAGAGGAAGAGTGCCTTTTTCCACTGAGGCCACATCTCAGAATTACCTTGTAGAACCTAAGGCTAAGTGGAGAAAGATAAAGAAATATAGGAAGGAAGGAGCAGAAGGATGGAAAGGGAAGAAAGAATAAAAAGAAGGAAAGAAGAAGGAAGGGAATTGGGGAAGACAGAGTCACACGAGAAAGTCATATTTGAACAGAAGAACGAAAGAAAAAGGTAAAAAACAAAAGAAAAATGTCAGTTTTGACAATTGAAAGTCAGTCTTCTCAGTGTCGGCTGCACTGGTTTTGACAGGGTTTTTTGTAATAGTTGATATTTGTGTAAGTTGGTATATGACAACCTGTAGAGCTGTGGTAATCTCATCCACACTTGTTGCCATTTGAATCCTGTTCAGGCGACCTGAGATCTGGCTAAAAGAAAGAAGCAAGAGAATAGAATAGAATAGAATAGATGAAAATGAATGAGAGGAGAGGAAGACGGAAAGAAAAACAAATGGAGGGAAGGACACAGAGACAAACAATAAGAAGCGAAATATAAAGTGGGAAAGACAAAAATAAATAAGAATGTGACTCTCAGCATCCGTCTCTCTTTCACTGCCCCATTATCGTTTATTTCTCTCCCTGCAATAAATATCTTCCCCTCTCCCACCATTCCCCTCCTCTCTCTCTGATTGTTCCATAAACAGTGATTGATCAGCGCAGGCAGCAGCTCACCGATCATCTCCTCCTCCATTCCTCTTTTCTTCTCTCCCTTCATTACCTTTTCTTCTCTCCCTTCATTACCTTTTCTTTACACCATTAATCCCGCCCCCCTTCCTCTCCTTCTCTCCCTTCTGCTCATCTTCACATCACATCTTTCTTTACCTGCCTGTTTTTTGTCATTACCTCCTTACCTTGCTTCTTCATTCTATTCCTCTCCCCCCTTCTTGTCTCTGACCCCACCTTTTCTTTACTTCTCTCTTTTTTTCCTTTTGGTATCCTTTTCCTTTCTTCAGTCTCATTTTTTCTTTCCCCCGTCTACTTTCTATTTTCCTTTCCTTTGATATCCTTTGACATGGTTCTTTGTCATTCCCTGACCTTTTTCTTTCCTTTGGTTTAATTTAATTTCCCTTACCTTTCATTTTTTTCCCCATTCGGATTTAAATTCTTTCTTCTCCTCTCTTTTCTCCTCCCTTGTTTTTTACTCCACCTTTTTGTTAATTCTCTCCTTATTTCCCACCTTTCCTTTCCTATTTCACTGCATTCCTTTCTTTTTCCTTCTACATTTCTTCTCCTTTCTATCCTTTTCTTCTTTTTAGCTCATTTACCCTCTTTTTTTCAGTTTCACCTTCTCTCCCCTCTGCTCTCCTTCTTACTTCCTCTTCTCATCCTCCATCTACCACATTTCTGTTTCTTTCCTCTTCATTAACTTCTTGCAATTACTATTCCCTGTAACCTGTATGACTCCCTCTGCTCCTGTTTCCTCTTCTCCATGTTTTCTCCTTGAAGTCGTTACCCAGCAGAATGACGACTCTGAATTTTGCCCCTCCTGAATGACGTATGTGTGAGTGAGAGAGAGTGAGTGAGCAGTGAAGAGATAAATGATCAAACTTGAGCCCTTGAGTTAAGTGATAACATCACCAGCTTCACACAAACACACACACACACACACACACACACACACACACACAATTCTCAATTAAACACTTCAGCGCTCGGCGTGATCGTATCTGATCTGCAGCTCAGCAGCTTTGGCAGAAGCGATCAATGGTTGTTCACTTCTGTTGTGTACACACACACACACACACATATGCATGCACATAAACACATGCAAGCGCGCATATACACACACATTCAAATACACACAAACATCATGTCCTTCCCTGCTGTGTCTGTGTCACTTTCTTTCCATCACTCTTTAACTTTTTCGTCTCGTTAATCTTCTTTTGCATTTTTCCGTCTTTCCTCTCCTTTTCTTTTTCTTTCCTCACATCATACTCACACATAATCTCATAACCTCTTTTTTCTTTTTGGGCTAGGATCTTCTTCTTCTCCTCTCCATGTTTTTCTTTCCCTCTGCATCTCCACTGCTATTTCTTCTCTCCTCCCGTTACACTCTCCCATAATCTCACATCCTCTTCTCTCTGTGCTGGGTTTCTCATTGTGGCAGTCTAAGTAGGTCGGTGTTGACAGCTGAGCTCTACACAGACAGAGAGGAGACATTATTTCTGCTCTGTGTGGGCCCTTCCATACAAACACTCACTTGCTGTTTGTGGCTCAATCTCACTGCATTCTGCAGACTCAGTATATAGATCTATGTGCAGATGTAAATCCTTGAAAACCAGAGGACCCTATGAATTTGTTATCAGGTCCACGCTTAGTAGTCCTCGTTGTCTCTGTACTGAGTTAGTTTGAACTCAACAGGTTGACATCTATGCAAACTTTAGCTGAGACCCAACAGGGCCTGTCAAGGCCTGTGAGGAGCTGAATTTATTTGTGTACTCTGATGTCACATACAAAGTTTTAATTGGGATCTGAGTTTCCACAACAACAACACTTTCTGACCTGCTCAAGCTCAAGGAGAGATCCCACCTCCATGAACAACTGTGAGTGAAATTGTCTGTCATTCGCCATTTACAGTGTAGACGGAAAAAAAAATTAAAGAAAACTCTGATTGTGATTCACAAACACTTCTTCCACTTCTCCATGGACACTTCTACAACGACATGTAGTCTGATAACTGAAGAAACAAACAATGAGTCTGTATCCAGCATATCTGTTGTGGCCTCTGTGGCCACTAGTAGTAACTACAGGTTTCCAACACTCTCTTAAAAGAGTGCATCACCAGTTTAGCATTGCCACTTACATTGTTAGTAAAACCGATGCAGAAGAACCAGAGATAGCCGATCATCTTTTTTATTACACACATTGTTCTTCCTTGTCAAAACTTACAATACCCACAGTGTAACTCAACCACTGACAATTTGGTTTGATATTTGGGTGAGTTATGCTAGTTGTGGCTAATTTAGCCTTGAGTTGCCTCAAGTTATGTCACTTGAGGTAATTTATCAGACTTCTCTTAGCCACAAAATCCTTTATACAACTTTCTTCACATCAAAGTCATTTTATTTGCCATATGCAGAGAAAAAAGTTAAAAAACCAAGATAGCAGCAAAAATACAAAATGTACAAAATACTGAATGTACCGTGAGTATGGTCAGTATGAGCAGAACTATTAAATATTATAAATATAAGTGTGGTATGAAATTGTATCTTGTAATAAAACCATGTTTAAACACAGTTCAGCAGTAGCACACTAGAGAACACAACAGCAATAACAGTAGATGTGACACCGTAACGTCCGTTTCACTGCAGTAAATTCAATTTCGTCCCTGAAAAGTTGCATAAAGGCTTGTTTTGTGTATACCATGGCCACAGAAAAAATTAATACATGAATAGATATCACTGTTGCAAAGTGAAACTGTTTTAAGAAAAGGAATCAGCAAGTGATTGGTGTTTGTAAGCCATTAAAACCCTGATCCTCATTTTGGTGAACTAGTTAATAAAGTTAAAAGTGTTTAACAACTAAATGCACTCTGGGAAACCAAGTGTATTATATGTTATGTTATACTTTCACCTTTGTTCGTACGTGCGTGCGTGCGTGCTGGCGGGCGTGCATGTGAATTTATTTTCCTCCATGTGTAAATGTGCCTGTATGGGATTATAGCTGACTGTGTATGTGCCTGCATGTAAACAATGTGTGTTGTCTGCTTGTGTGTGTGCAGTGTACATAGATGTCTGCCAGAGTGTGTGTGCTGCACAGTGGAGCAGAGCCCAGGGCTGTCCTGTGTGTATTCAATGTGTTTAATTTTGAGATTTTTGACAGCTGCATTATTCACAGACTAGCAGGAGGTTGACTGTTCTAACCTCCATCCACTCACTGCATGGGGCTTTTCATCTCTGCTGGAGGGGGGACTGCTCGTGCTCTACCATGATGCTGACACAGTAACGTATGCCTGTGTGGCTCTACATCAGCACTGCAGTTTTTAAATATTCACCAATTTTAAAACTGCTTTGTGTAACAGTTTATAGGTAAAAACAAACAAACATAAATCACAGATTGAGGCTGGAAGCAAATCCCAGTCCCCCTAATTAAGACATCTCGGATTTGCCTGTTTTTGCGTCCTCATCGACAGCTATTCATTCTACTATCTTTGTGGGCCCTCCTCACATGTCCCCTGTGTCACCACCAAAATGGATTATAAGTATTAAATAAAATGTGAGTTTCTTCTTAAAAGCGATTTTACCTTGTACCGCTCAAACAGGAAGTAGACCAAAGAATGGAATTTGTATGCATGTTCTAGTAAAACAGTACTTTTTTATTACGAGTTACAAAACTTTATTGTACCAGCTCGGCAGCATCGGTACAGCAGTCTGAAAATAGCAACATATAAACCAGAGCGAGCTGCTGGTCTGAGGCCACATTCTGAAGGAAGGAAGTCAAACGAAAACGCCACATCCTCCAGCCGCCCTGGAACGTGGCCAAACACACTGCAGCATTTATTTATATATTTCTTAGTTATTGCACAACAGCTTCCAATGTGACTCAGCCAATCAGAAGTGAGAACCAGCACTGTGTGTTTCATAAGAGACATTTGATCATGGAATGTGTATGTGTATGTACACACAGACGCACACATAGAGAGGCAATAAATGCCACTGATTGCTGGCGTGATAATGGGCAGGTTGAGAGTCTCTTCAGACAAGTGATGAAGGTTAAAGAGCTGTCCCTCTCTCACCCTCCATCTCTCTTCCTCTCCCTCTCTCTCCCTCCATCCCTTTTTCTCACCGACTCTCCCCCCTCCTGTTAACGGCTGAAAGGTTTCCAAGATATATAGAAATTTGCTGTGTGAGTCAAGGTAATAGATCAGCAGCTCATTAAAAGCCTGGTGTTGGTACCAATTTATCGTTGTGGAGACGGACGAGGGTCCAGGTCAGAACTCCAATTGAGTCTTTGATCAACTGCAGGGATGAGTTATTAATAAACACTCGTTTTCCTCTTCCCCCCACCCCCTCTCTGTTTCTATTTCCTTCCCCTGCTCTCCTTTCTGAGGAGGATTTACAGTAATGGCCTGACTGGCAGTGATGTCCTGTAGTTAAGATGTAGAGTTATAACATCAGAGACCATACAGAGATGATATTAATCTTCTAAGCAATAGATATACAATGAATCATTGGAAAATGATTGAGTGATTTAACATTATAGCAGCTTCCTGGTGCCAACTATCCACTTCGATTATCATCATGCTTATTAGTCTAATTTGTTCCTTCAGGTAAACAAATCATTAATTATTACTGACTCTAATATCTGTTTCCTGACCTTTGTTTATTGCCTCCCTCATTGTCATAAGTGTGCGTCTGTTGATCAATTTTAAGTCAATGAGCCGTAATGATGAGAAATTTGCAGCCCATGAATTGATGCTTATGCAGTGACAGTAATTATTATAATAATGATCATAAGTATAAAAACGGAAATGCTCATCATTAAACGCTAAGTCTCAGACAGTCCACGGAATAATATACACAGAGTATGACTTTTTTCTTTTTTTCTTTTCTGGTAATAGTATATCCAAATATGGGTACAAGGCTCACAGTGGGACTAACCAGTTAACTGTCTGTTTGTC
Source organism: Micropterus dolomieu (assembly GCF_021292245.1). Taxonomy (NCBI): domain Eukaryota; kingdom Metazoa; phylum Chordata; class Actinopteri; order Centrarchiformes; family Centrarchidae; genus Micropterus; species Micropterus dolomieu. The sequence goes on from NC_060157.1 coordinate 5,183,613, forward strand.
TGTCTTGTCCGGTTTTTGGACTTTTAAACTTTCCAACCATATATAACTGCTGAACATTTCCTCCAAAAAACCACAGGCAATAATCTGCAGCTATAACCTCCTCCACTGTTTTGGAAACTCTTTCCATCAGATCTTGGAATCTGGCTGCGGGGATTTGCTCGCATTCAGCCGCAAGAGCACTAGTGAGGTCCAATACTGATGTGGGCTGATAAGGCCTGACTCTGCATTTCAGTTCATCCCGAAGGTGTTGGATGGGGTTGAGGTCTTTGCAAGCCAGTGAAGTTCTTCCACACCAAACTGGGGAAAGCATTTCTTGATAGACCTGTCTTTGTGCACAGGGGCTTTGTCATGTTGAAACACGAATGGGTCGTCCCCAGACACTTGCCACATTGTTGGAAGCACACTATTATCTAACATATCATTATCGTTAAGATTTCCCTTCATTTGAATTAAGAGGTTTCGCCAAAACTAGGAAAAACAGTCCCAGAACAAATGTACACATAAGTAGCGGTTGTACACATTTATTCAACCATAAAGTGCATTAAACAAGCCTTGATTTAATTAATTAAATACAGGCTTTTGAAAAAGGGCTCATGTGCTGGTGAAAAAAGCTCATCATTTGCTAATATTATCTTATATAACATTATATTATAATATATAATATGAACAACTGTCTCTCATGTCACACAGTTTGCACTATAACGTCATGCTACTATCACCTTTGCAACTAGTGGACAATAGTTATAATATTACGCAACAGTAATAAAAATAGTTGCCAATTAACTGTCTGGCAATAAATTAACCGACTATCATCATTTCAGCTTGTCATGTGTTTTGTGTCCTTAACTAAAGCGGCCAGATAACTGTAGTTGAGTAAAACAGTACAATATTTCCCTCTGAAATGTAGTAGAGTAAAAGTAAAAAGTGGCATGAGAAGAAAAATTAAAGCAAACTAGTACAAGTACCTCCAATTTGTACTGAAGTACAATAATTGAGTAAATGGACCCACTGCCTGTCTGAAATGAAACGATAATTCCACAGCTTCCTGATTGGACTAATGTTAAAGAGCTGCTGCTATTTTGGGTGCTTTGAGTTAAATTACAAATATCTGCCTCTGTCTCCATTTTGCTGCTGATCGCGGTGTGCCATCTTCTGACCTGTAAAATTAATTTAAAAGAGATTTAGATGAAGTGTGTGTAACAGTTTAATTTCTCTGTGTGAGTCTCTCTCCTTGGCTTCATTCTTGGCTCGCCATCATACTTGGCAGCAATTCTCTGAGACTCTACTGTATACACACACCACACACACACACACACACAAGCTCTTTTCACAAACGCTTACGGTCTCAGCGGTCCGACTGTGGCCTTGTAGATAGTAGAGTTTCTGGCGGAGAGGAGAGTAGAGCAGAGAGGGGACAGTGGGGTGAGAGTGTAAGGAGGATAAAGAGGAGCAGAAATAACATAGGGGTGATAGAGGGAGAAGAGTGAAGGAGGAGAAGAGGATTCATATAGATTTGATAGATTGGAAGCTTGAGGCAGAGAGAACGCCTGGGGGAAGTACAAAATAAATTGGATGGAGGGAGAGAGAGAGAGACAAGAGGGAGGCAATAGCTGTATGATGAACAAGCAAAGGAGGCAAAAAAGAGAGAAAGATGAAAATAAATTGAAAGACAGGTAGGTGATGAAAGAGATACTGGACAAGTAAGAAAGGTGACAAGTGAAAGGAAAAGACAAAACGGATAAATAGCGGGAGAACAGAAACATAGGTACCCACACAGTTACAGAAATAAGGGTCATGATATTCTGCATGTTAAAGAACAAAACAAAATAAAAGGTAACTCGGGATCTCGACAATAGCCGCATCCAAATTTGAGAAAGATAAACAAAAAAGAGATGATGGGAAAATAAATGACCAGACTAAGAGCCTACAGCTATGCTAGCAGCTCTGTGAGACTTAGTCCAAGTGTTGGTTTGAGCTAAATGCTAACGTAAGCATACTAACATGCTCACAATCCCAATGCGAACAAGAAAAGCAGGCATGTTTACCATGGTCACGACTTATTTTAGCGCGTTAGCATGCCAATATTAGCTAATCAGCTGTAAAAACGAAGTACACTTGAGGCTGATATGTTGTGCGTTCTGCGGGTGTTTGGTCACAATCCAAAGTATTGAACAGTTAAAAATTTTCACTTGATGATAGTGCTGAAGTCAGAAGATCCATCAAATAGTTGTTGAGTTATTTAAGTCCGGACCAAAGTGGTGGACTCACTGGCCCAACAACATTGTCATCCCTAGCCCTAAAAACAAAACAAAAAAACAATAGAAAAACAGGAAGATGAACATACAGGACAAATCAATAATAAGATCCAATAGAAAAGAGATAAAAGGGTGAAAGACTAAAACAGAGACAAAGATTTCTCGAGGTGGAGATTGAGAGAGAGAGACAGAGAGAGATATAGGGATTGGATAAAGGAGTGCCGGCGGTGCTTGAACAGCAAATTATTTGCAGAGCTACAGATTTCCCGGCTGCCTCGTTGGCCTTCCTGCCTGTCTGTCACATGCGTAGCCCTGCTTGTCTGTATTATGCAGCCTTGAACGTCGTCATATATGCTGACGTGTGTATGTGTGTGTGTGTGCATACACTTCTGGGTTATTTTTACCCCTCGATTTAAAATCTGCTTGGGGATGCAGAAGTGCAGGAAGTGAGTGTCGTCTCACTTTTCCTCCGTTGAGCTTCATTTCTCCTCCATGACACGTCTGTCCAGCTGTACTACTACTACTGTCTGCCATCCTCTTCTGCCATGACGCAACTGTCCTTCATCCCATACACACTAATATACAGATGCATTTCAACCACATTTTTAAGTCATCTGTCTATAACATGATCCCTTAAAATTAAGCAATGTCTACATGGAGACCCTTCTTCACAGATTATTACTTGGTGGAACTATTTAGCAAGAAGAAAAGCATTTAAAAACGTTTTGTTTTTCTAGCACATCCCATTAAAAATCTCCTCTACTAAAAACCTAATTTATTTAAAACAAATGCAAGAAATCAGCAAGTACAGTGAGAATTTGTTTTCCATAGAAATCAACTTGTTTGAAGAATGTGTCTTGAAAGAAGGAAGGTAGCTGGTCTTAACAGAAGAAAAAACTGCCTTTGGAAAAAGAAAAAATATTCTCTGGCAGATGGTTTTACTTGTTTTAAGAACTGTAATGATTCAAGTTACCAGAGAAAATAAGGCAGATTTTTGTGAGTCATCCTGTAACTGTGTTTCCGTCAAGGTTTTTATGTGCATTTTGAAGTATCACATTAGAAAAGGTTGATGGAAATGGCAAAATTTTTAATTTCAAAAAAGGTTTTTACTCTCACTTGAGGTGATTTTTGTCTTTGTCAAAGAAGATTAAATGCACAAAATGGGAGATGGAAACACTTACGCCGAATAAGTTCTGACATACCGAACTTGTAACTCACATCTCCCCATTTTTCTAAGATTAATTGTCCTCAGGTCCATGCGACTGGTTTTGTTTCTGGTTTGGAACCCGTACGTCTTGTTTATTACAGCCATGTGTAACGTCAACTACTGACAGAACTACGCTTGCTGTAGCCTGGTTTATTTGCTCCAAACCAGCTGACGGAAAAGCACCTATTTCACATATACTTATTTTTTCTTTTTTGTAACATGTCAAAAGTCCGCTTAAAATTCGGATGACAGTTAGGTGGAAACATGGCTTGTGGCCACTCAGGTTTATCTGGGGGACCCCTTTTGAGTTCCCAACATCCAGGTTGGAAACCACTAGTCTAAGGTATCAGATAAACTTCCATTTTATTTAACACCAGTCATGTAACTGAAAACATATAAAATTATTATTTTTTTCACATTTTTTTCTATCACATACGTGATGCTGTAAGCATTCGTTATCATTAATAGTGGTAACTTTTGTAATGCAAAGAAAACAACTGCTTTGTAACACTATTTCCCAAGTCATATTATCTCCCTGTTTTCCAAAAAGTTATCGTGTGTTTTTCTATAAAATTCCACTCCTGTTCCTGACTGACAGCAGCATCTCTTTAAGGCAGACCTCATGCTGGACCAGCAGGTGAAAGAACAGTCCTGTACCTCCTCCCCTCACATCAAAATTTTTCTCCAGATATTAAACAAAACAAACAACAACAATAACAAAAAAACGAGGCTACTATCCAGCCTGCGCCAGTTGACCTGCCAACCAGTACTTTCACTGACACACAAAAAAATGCATCAAACAAAAGCATAAGCTGAAAAGTGACAGGTGAGGGTGAAGATGTTTCCCTGGAGAAACACACAACACTTCTCCCAGGAGAACAGCATGCAGAAAGTTTTCTCCTTGAAGATGGGATTCAGATGTTTATACTGTTTTGTCAGATGATGCTTGATGCTCTAAAATATCCAAGCAAAACTGAGCATTTTTAGCATTATTGATATATCTGTACTGCTTTCATCACACTTCAGCACCACGGTGTAAACAAAAAGCTTCCACAACTGACATCCTGTTGTTTTTCACTTTTCAATAATTGATTACTCAGAATATAAACAATATACTGTGTTATGGAGTTTGCACACTTAACATTACTGGAAAATGACAGATGAAAGATTTAAATCTGTCAAACAACAGGAAGAACTGGCAGTCTTTTTCTTTTGTGTTTAGCTATAGAATGTAATTTGGATGAACTGGTCCTTAAAAGTTGACAGTTGTTGTTGTTTAATCTGCTCAATTGAGATTCCTGCTGTGGATTCTCCAGAATATCTGGGACATTATTGGTATACTTTTTTTAATACTATAAAATTTTATTTGTCTCCATTGTATTTGGGTGGTGGCAAAACCCTATGAGGTTGTGTCTGACTGTTTATCATATTGTTTTGGACTCAATTGTTGACACCTGTGATCTATCATTGTTTTTTAGAAGATACATGTATGGCTACCAGTGGCTTTTCAGTTCGGTCACCTGTTGCAGATTACCATCATTTTGAGATATGTGTATATACTGCAATGAGATGGGTTTTTGTGCGTTTTTATGCCTGAAGAAAATCTGATTTATAGAAACAATGCACAGCAACAGAAAATAAAATAAAAAAACATTGTGGCAGCAAATAACAATGTGCTGGTTTCTACTTTTTGCTTTCTGAAAATCTCCAGAAAGTGTCCTGGAAAATGATCTTCTGAAAGAAGCAGTTTCAGGGATGACAAAGAAATGATTAAGCGACATGCATTACTATCTCCCTGTCTCTCATCCTTAGATACATCCATGCTCTCTATCTGGGCGCCCAGAGCCGTTGGCACGGCAACGGGCCCCGTCGCCACTTCCACTGGCGCCTGATGTTTGAGAGTGCTGACATCACCATGCTCCGTCTCCTTGAAGCCTTCCTGAAGTCGGCTCCGCAGCTCGTCCTCCAGCTGAGCATCATGATCCACGGAAACGCCGTCCTCCCTCTGCAAGGTGAGTGAGATGCAATCCCTGCTTCACTGTGAGAAGTCACCAAGTTAATAGCTGAAATCTGGGACACAGCAATATCACTATACTGAAGTCAGATTTAGCAAGAAGGGCTGTAAACATGCCAGATTATTTTAACCACTTGATTTGGAGGTCCAGCTAAAATTGAGTACACTTGAAATGACAGTAATAACTCCTCATTGCACAAGAGAACTCTGTAAAGTACTGAAGCCAGATTTAGTTTTTAGTGCTCAATATGTTTCCAGACCTAAGCAGTAAACCTTTTTAGCAAAATTATATTATTACTGTTAAAAATTATGAAAATAAAAAAATTATATAAAACAAGACCCAAAAATGACGAAATTATCCTTTAAGAAAACTGATGGTTAGAGAGACAGAGAGAGTTAGAGTGAGATTTAATTGAGAAGGAAGCTGTGTGTGTGTGTGTGTGTGTGTGTGTGCGCGCGTGTGTGTGTGTGTGTTATGGGCATATATCAGTAGGAGAAGCTATGCTTTATTCATGCACCTCTTACAAGAAGCAGATTGGCCTTTGATGAATAAAACAAAACATACTCTCTCTCTCTCTCTCTCAGACCCAGGTACACTGGCACACACACACACACACACACACACACAAATTGTATACGCTGTCAGCGTTCATACACACCTGTCAGATGCATATCTGAATTGTAAAAACACACAGACAGACATGAAACGTTACACACAAAGTGATGTGCGTTCCCAAATGTGTTAGCGTACCTCAAATTCTATGGGGAGGGACAGGGGGGACTGACATATCAGGTCAGTGTAGCATGGACAGCAATGTGCTAGCCCACAAGTGCCGGTCATCAGAGCAAACCAGCCATGAGCAGCTACTGTCAGGCTCTCCGCTTCTCCGCTGGAAAGAAAGGAAGTCCAGTGGAGCTTTGACAGTTAATAGAAGCACATTTATGGCCATTTGAGAGAGTTTCTGTGTGGATGCCTTTGTTATATCGGGGCTAGCAGATTTCCAAGTGTGTGTGAGGGAGTGCCAGGTCAACGTTTTAGCTGCTATAGTGTTTATCATGGATAACATTTTGGTTCCTCAGGTCTGAATGTCTTGTGTTGTGTTTACTGCCACAGAATAGAAATTAATCTTTTTTTCATATTCAACAGTGTCTATCTGCCAACGTGCATGGAAGCTATGTTACCTAGCCATGCTAGAACCAGTGGTCTCCCACTACGGTTCAGAGCTGCAGTTCTGGTAAAGTTAGGTCATGATCTTGCAAAGTCATTGGCCACACCTTACTGTATACTTGTGAAGATCTTCACTGACATAATAATAATTTTCTCACCATTTACCTAAACATAATTCTAACCTTAAACATGTCTTAAACCTCAAACAGCCCTTTGAATAGGTGCGGACTAGTGATGTGTCAGTCACAAAAGACTTCTTTAAGTGAACGATTTTGCCTGCCTGTATTAAAGATGAAGAATTCTGCATATTTATTTCTTGCAACAAATACGAATCTAACTTAGGCAGTGACCAGAAGAAGTGGTAATAAATGAAGAGCTGTTTGAGAGCGGAAAGAGCTCAAGGTCTTAAACCTAAAGTCCTCACACAGATACAGTGTCAGCGCACACGTACACACATTTCTGCCTATTTGGGTAACCCACCATCTGTTAATAGTAATAGTAATAGTAACATAATAGTCAAGTTTTAAAATGTGGGCTCTTACATGACACAGTACATACTCTCCCACGCAGCCTACATCATTGTAGCGCTTATATGGCTCATTAGTTAATACATAACCCAACCAATCAAATTAATCATCTATCAGTGCTGCCAATTAATCATAAAAGTCATCTGTTAGTACAAATCCCAAACATTTTCTGGTTCCAGTTTCTCCAAATGTTGGGATTTGTTGGGCTTTCCAAGCATAACAAAGTGCATCTGTCTCTTTCTACCCATGAATCCCTTTGCTTTGGGTTCATTTCATGTATAGCTGCTTTGGTTTATTTTCTTAAGCTGCATTTCAGTGGTCTGACCTGTAAACTCAGATGGGGTTTATTAGCTCCATTATCAATAGGTGGGGGCGGTTGTTCATTGCCTGTGGTCATCTTGGATTCATGTCAGATTCCAACTGTACCCAGTTTATATGACAGGACAAAATATACAAGTAAATGATGTTCTACGTATTAGAGTATCAGGGCCTTGACGGAAAAGTCTTCATCACCCCTGGTCTTTAGCTTCAACACTGGAATGGCTAAAAGGCCACTGCTCGAGGAGTTTGTGAAAGTTTGTATGGACTTAACTCTTCAGAAATGTAGCTAGACGCCTGGCGTTGCAATCTGAACAATATATTGAGAGGCAATAATAAGAATATCGGTCTTGTCTGGATTAAGCTAAAGAAAATTAGTTGCCATCCATTTTTTGACATAAGACATCTGCATTGACTGTAGCATACAAATGGTCAGTGGGCTTTATTGGAAGGCATTGCTGTGTGCCATCTGCATAAACATTTATTGAGGTGACATGGTGGCAAATAATATTCCCCAGAGGGAGCAAATAGAGAAAGAATAAAATAGGACCCAGACATATTCTGGGGGGGGTTCTAGGTAGGAGAGGTATCACTTTAAGGCAGTGTTGGGAATTCTGACTCAGTGTCTCGGCCTGTCAATAAGAATTCAGTGGTCAATCATGTCAAACGCTGCACTTAAATCTAATAAAACTAAAATAAAGCACATGCCAGCATCTGCAAGCTTAATGGTCAGGAGGTCCATTGGAATCAGTTGCAACTGATTGACCACAGCTACAGATTTCCATTTGGGAAGTCACTACAAAGTATTTGCAATTACCAATAAAGAATAAAGAAAAGTTATTATCTATAATCCATCAAAGTCTCTTCATGACATAATGGTAAATGATTTTAAGCTCTTTCAAAGTCAGTGCAGCTCTTTCTCTGCTCAAATTTTAATGTGTTCTCAGTGTGATTCACGGCTAATTTGAGACAAGACTGCATGATTAACACACATGAATGTTTAATGTGTTAAACTGCACTCTGGGCAGCTTGCGGCGGGTCTCACCACTACGTGTGCGGGCTAGTGATCATTTGACTTCAGTATAAGCTGGTTCAGGTCCATTTGGATGAGCGAGGGGGGAGAAATTCCATTATTCAGTGATTGTAGGTAATTCTTTGCTGTTGTAACAACTAGTGTTTCTAAAGATCTATCACTAGTAATTCATTTAAAGGTGTAAAGTGTGTATTTGCAGTTAAGCATCAATTGATTAGTGATTTAATAATTATTAGACATTATGCCATCTTAAGTTGTTCTCACATTGCTTACTAGTTTACTAATTTGGTACTGGTTATTAGATTTGATATAGATATTCATGACCCCAAGAACAGGATTCCTTATGTTTTTGATGAACCTCTCCTTTATCACCAACATCATGAACATTTTCCACTTTGCAAACAAGATATTTCAAATTTGTTTGATGTTTTAAATAAACATCTCCAAAGGATGAATCTTTTTCATTTCATTAACTCAGATAGTGATAAATCAGCCAATAGTCATTATTTTTTAAATATGAAAACACAACATAATCAAAATAGTTTTTGAAGAGTTGTTATCAATATGTAAAGAGTGGGATCAAAAATAAACTTGTCAGCGCTCTTTGGTCAGGGACAAAATGTGGTGTCACTGTTTCTAAACTCATTTGACAAGAAAATCATAACTCAAGGTCAACTTTCTACTCAAAGCTTCTAATCACATCTTTCAGTCTTCATTCGCGAATGGTCAGCTGTCATGTCGAGGTCTGCTCCACTTACAAGTGGAGTTAAGATTTATTTTGTCATATTACTGTTTCCAATGTTGAAAGAATGAACGTTCATACTTTACCTTAAAAATATATTAGGTATTTCTGTACTGCAGTTTCTCCGTACTTGTCGGCCAACATATACAGTACATCAATATTGACTGACTAAGCTGGGGGTGGGTACATTATAATTCGGTCTTACAATATTACTGGTTTTACTTCAGAACCCATCAATCAATTCCACTTGTACATAAAGTTTCACAGTTAATCTGACTGAAATATTGGTGTTTAATGTTATAATTAGGCTTTGTTGCATGTTTTTTTTTATCTCCCTTTCTATCATTTTGTTCTTTCACCTCTTTATTACTTAAATGTCTTTCTATGTGTGCCTCTTCCTTCCCTTGCTCTTCTTTATTTCTCTCTTCATCTGTCTCTTCAGGTCTCTCAGCCTCGGCCTCCCTGGTCTCTCTGGCCTGGATGATTGCCTCCTACCAGAAGGTTCTCCGGGACTCCCGTGACGACAAGCTGCCCATGTCCTACAAGGCTGTGATCACCCAGATGCTGTGGCACTTCTTCACCATCGGAGCAAGGACAGTGGCCTTTGCCCTCTTCGCCTCTGTCTTCCAGCTCTACTTTGGCATATTCATCGTCAGCCACTGGTGCGCTATATGTGACCTGATGCAAAGAGTCTGGGTTCATAACGAGAAGCTTAGCATTCAACACTTTAGAAAATCACGAATGTGTTTTGCTGCTTTCTACCAATTCTAGTAACCAGAACGAAATATTCTATGAGGGCTTAGTACCAGTTTATAATTATTACCCAACCATTGATTGTAAATTGTTAAAACTGTAAATATATCCCCTTATATATCCTATAAGCCTCTCAACCAGCTCATAGTTGTTCTACACTGAGTAGCGGTTAATTTATATATCTCCTCCCCCATTCATCGTGGTTATTTATAGATTCATGAAATTGGTAGTGAAAGAATGTGGTCTTCTGTGAGCCGATATTCAACATTCAAAGCTTCATGAATTGATTTTTTGGTAAATCTGCGTCTGTTCTGTTTTGAAATGTTAAGGATGGAATGGATGAAAGAGCCCTTTATACCTAGATCATTATTTAAATCACAAAAAAATATCTTATAACATGACTAATGATATCCTGCCATGCTAATCTTGTCATCTTGGAGTGGACTTTCCCCGGGACTAAAGACATGGACACATGTCTTGAACACATTATTGCACTCTGAGAGGCTCTATAATTTCTATTGACAGTCCCCAAGCAGACAGTTTATTTAACCTCTTTAGGTTTAATTAATTAATAATAATTAATTAAAGTGACAAAAAAATATATAAGTAAAAATAAGTATTTGACCCCTTGCTGATTTTGCAGGTTTGCCCACTTACAAAGAATGCAACGATCTATAATTTTAATCATATGTACATTCTAACAGTGAAAGACAGAATCCCAAAGAAAATTCCAGAAAATCACATCATATGAATTTATTAAAATTGATAACCATCTGATGAGGAAAAACATGTTAATATTTTGTAGAAAAGCCATTATTGGCCAGCACAGATGTCAAACGGTTTTTATAGTTGGTGACAAGGTTTGTGCACATTTCGGCAGGGATGTTGGCCCACTCCTCCCTGCAGACAGCCTCCAAATCATTCAGGTTCCGAGGTTGTCGCCTGGCAACTCGAATTTTAAGCTCCCTCCAAAGATTTTCAATTGGATTCAGGTCTGGAGACTGGCTAGGCCACTCCAGAACCTTGATGTGCTTCTTCTTGAGCCACTCTTTTGTTGCTTTGGCGGTGTGCTTAGGGTCGTTGTCGTGCTGAAACACCCATCCTCGACCCATCTTCAGCTCTCTCACTGAGGGAAGGAGATGTTGGTCCAGAATTCCACGATACATGGCCCCGTCCATCCTCCCCTCAATACGATGGA